>NW_027496390.1:0-181553 GCF_021521415.1 Bidens hawaiensis | reverse complement strand
TATATTTAGTAAAAATGATGTAGGGGGTATGTTTAGCAGCACCCGTAAAAAACATCTCACAAAACTTTATTGACATCAAAACATTTGTAGTTGATTAGTGTTTACATATTTATCAGAAATTTCTAACTATTAGTTGCAACAAACATTGGTTCAATGACTCAATCACCTTAAACAAAACTTCATTCACACTGTAATACATTTAATACAACTTCACAAATGATAATATCAACTTTTGTTTTTGTTTTTAAAACTAATTGCAATAACATGACAATCATAGATTTTACGCTTTATTTTTAAGTAATGTCTTTGACAAATAAAGTGAATGTTAGAATCGTTATTGATCAAACTATTAGCATGAATTATAAACGGTAATCTTTTCCGAACTGATTATATTAATAACAAAACAACCAACAAACTGACCCAGTCCAACACAAGGAGAGGCCACCGAACACCTATGCAAAACTACAATAAATCAAAATTACACCATCTTGGCCAATCTAAATTTCTATTCTTTGACCTATATTTGAACCACAAAAAACCGAGAGACTTTATATCTCCTATAACTTCTTCAATCTTGACGTCTTTACCTTCGAACACTTTTTCGTTTCTCGCCTTCCAATCCTCCAACAAGCAACTATCACTATACCATGAAACGCTTCATTCTCGACCAAACCGAGCTTGATGGATTTGTGTAGATTCAACAAGTCTCTAACCGAAAAACTAAAACCAGGGGAACATTACACCATCGACTAATGTGATCCCACACAACCGTCGCGACCATACAACCGGTATATATGTGATCATTCGTTCCTTTTGATCTCCACAAAGGGCGCAAAGGTCATTGGTAACCATGACATTCCTTCTAGCTAACGCTACCCGAGTCGGAATCCTATTATGTTTCGCCCTCCACACGTGAATATTACACTTCGCTGGAGCCCACTTACTCCATTTCATAACAAAATTATTACTATCACATTTATTTTTAACAATCAATTTCTAATTATAAACGGTAATTAGATAATAATTTAAATTATTCTTTTGAATTATCTATTAGTTTAATAAAATTTACCAAGTAATTACCAATAATAATAATAATAATAATAAAACGAAAAATGAAAGTAGTGAAGAAACCCTAGGTGAGTAATCTAATTTTCCCAGTCGCCAAACACTCTGCCTCCGGCTCAGTCGGACTCAAATCAAAGGTAAAGTCTTAACTCATCTCTTCTATGTGTTGTATGTATATGTAGATCTGTATATAGATGTTTGATTATTCCTTCTAAGGTCTCAATTGCACACAAATTACTTCTCCATGTATCATTATCATTAGCTTTCATTTACGATTCTTAATCTCATTATTATTATTATTATTATTATTATTTTGATAATAATTTCAGACTTAACGCATAATGGGATGGAAAGCAGCTCAAAAGCTCATACATCACTGGAAGATCTTAAGAGGAGATAATGTAAAACCATAATATAATACATCAATTTATCCCTTTCATTAGATTTTTAAGCTGATATTTTTATATTAATCTTTTTATTATATTACAGGTGATGATAATTAGGGGCAAGGATAGGGGCGAAACCGGCACTATTAAACGTGTCATTCGCTCTCAAAATCGTGTTATTGTTGAAGGAAAGAACTTGGTGATTCATCTCTCAATCACACTTTTTTATATACATACATAGAAGGGATTATGAGAAAACTTAAAATCTACGAGAATACTTCGAGAAAACCACTTTTAAACAAGAATTTTTTTTGCTTTTAATTTTCTTTTTGTATCTTACTAATCTTTGCAAATACAAAAAAAAAAAAAAAACAAACATACGCTGTTAGCGAGATGCACTTATGTAACTTCGTGAGCTACATATATGTGGCTTAGTGAGCTTTTTACAATACTAAGCTTATGATTAAAAGAAATGTTAATTTTTTTAAAAAAAATTCTTGGTTGAAGGTAACAACATAACCACCTAGGTGCCTACTCACTATCTCATTAAAATCATCAATGCACTAGGTATAAGTGTTTATGGGGTTCTTGCAGTTCTTTACATAAATCGGTTTTGTAAAGAATGTGCCCCTACATATGTATATTTTAATATTTAGTATTTACGAATTTGGAATAAAACATGTTGCAGGTCAAGAAGCATATAAAACAAGGGCAAGGGCACGAAGGCGGGATATTCACAGTAGAGGCCCCTCTTCATGTCTCAAATGTTCAAATTGTTGATCCAGTTACAGGGTACAGTTAGTTTAATCGAGTGCACGGTTTCATTATTAGTAAGACGGTTGTTGATATGTTTTGTTTACAGGCAACCTTGTAAAGTTGGAATAAGGTATCAAGAGGATGGTACGAAAGTAAGAGTTTCACGAGGGATAGGGGCATCAGGGTCGATTATCCCTCGTCCCGAGATTTTAAAGATTAGGGCCACTCCACGCCCTACAATCGGTACGTTTTTCATATGTTTATGTTTGTGTTATTTTCTTCTTGATCTTAAAAAGTGCGAGGAGACAGTTTCATGCAGGCATGGTGTTTAGTATTAAAATTTCTAGTTTAGTATTAAACGTTTTGGAGGTATTCATTTCGGATATCGGTTATTTGGTTTTGATTTTTTGGCCCTAACCGAAAACCGAACTGATCTGAATTAAAAATGTGCCTAGCCGAACCAAATTCAACCAATTTATTCGGCTTTGTTAACCGGTTATTATTCGATTGAATTCAGTTCGGTTATCTGGGTAAGCAAGAGTTCTGATATGTAATTTAGGTATCGTTTTGTAAGTTATTAATTCTTAAACAACGAATAGCAAGATTACAAAGTACTTGTAAATTAAGTAGCATGTCTATAAACTACTAGAACCTATGTTGCACGGGAATTGGTACGGGAAACGGGCACGGGTACGGGAACGGGAAACGGCAAAACTCAAAAAATCAAGAAACGGGTACGGCAATAAATGCATATAAAAAATAAATATATATTATAGATAATGTACCACAAAGCCCAAAATATATTCATACGTTGATGTAAACTTCAAAATTCATACATCTTCCAATGATAATCAATCATAAATCTTCAAAATCAATCATAGTAATAATAGAGAGGGTTAAATATTGAAATACACAAACTAATTTTAAACTTTTTATGTTAAAACTTGGGGACTAGATACAACCAATTGAAAGTTAAAGGGGTAAAATGTTAAAATATCTAAAGTTATTTAAACCTAAATAACCTAAAAGTTACAGTCGCTACTTCTTCTTCCTTGTTTCCGGCAAATACTACAGCTCCGGCACCGGAATATGCCGCCGGAAACCTTTAAAAAACGTCCCCAAATTCTGGAAACGTATGGAAACGCCCTTTGACTTATCGAAACGGTCAACGGCCTTCCCCAAATATTAGGAAACAGTCAAGAAACGTTTCCCGGCGTCCCCGACGCCGTTTCCGTCCCCAGCGAGTTTCCGGGACGGGGTACGGCGGGTTAGAGCCGTTTCCGTGCATCAGAGATTAGAACTGAATTAACTTTTTAAAACCTTAAATAAACTAGGGGGTGTTTGGGATTGCTTATTTTAGGCTTACTTATAACTTATTAACTTTTGGAAAAGTTAAAAAGGTGTTTGGTATTGTGACTTATTGTGTGGGGGTAAGTTAATAAGTCACATGTCATGTTGTATTGCTTCAAGTTCCAGAATTCCTCCTCTAGGCGCTTAATTTCGTTGGGAGGGCAGAATTCTCGCGTCAGAATTTCCTTGAATTCCCCCCATGTCATGCTAGAAGCAGCCTCTGCGCCACGCGCATGAGCTACTCCATTCCACCATGTAAGCGCTCTAGATTCCAGGACACTGGAAGCATACATGGTTCGTCTGTCTGAGGGGCATTGGGTGTGAAGGAAAGTGTTTTCTATTTTCTCAAGCCACTGGAGCATCACGGTGGCTCCTTCAAGACCTGTGAACTTTGGAGGGTTACCCGCGTTAAAGGACTTAATGTTGTAACTGGAGGTATTGTTTTGGCTCAAGGCTTGGGCTATTACGGCGGCCATTTCCTGGGAACGTTGCTGTCTACGCATGCGCGAGGCTTCTCTTCTCTGAAATCGGCGAGATAGCGGAGGCATTCTATAAAAATTTTAATTCTAGTTAATATCTTGGCTTTAGCGCAAAGTTTTAATCTTATAAAGCTTGGTTTCACGGAGTCAGTTACTGTCAAAAGTTAAAGTAAAATAAATGATTCTAAATGCAGACTTAATAAAGGTAACAAATTCGAATCAAGAATCGACAATTCATGTATCACCATGACTTTCCGAATTCCCAATTTTAAAATATACGAGCAAACGAGTATTGGAGATTGACGATTCATGTATCACCATGACTTTTCAATCCTCAATATAAAACATACAAGAAAATGAGTATTGGAGGTTGACAATTCATGTATCACCATGACTTTTCAAGTCTCCAACCTCAGAACATAATCGTAAATGGAAATTGAAAATCAACTATTCATGTATCACCATGACTTTTCGGATTTTCAAATCCAACAAACGAACATGTAAGTAAAATCAATAAAAATCGAAATTCACAAAAATCGAAATATCGCGGAATAAAACATAAAATCATATACTGCGCAAGCGCGAGCATACTCATAAATAACGAGTAATTAACAATAAGCGCGCAAACATGAGATTTCTCTCATGCGCGAGAGGGGACTCTTAGGTATTCTAGGCCGTTACGTCTAACCTCCTATCCTAAAGTCAACGAGCTCTGATACCAATCTGTAACACCCCGACCAAAGGCGGATTATACATCGGGGCGCCACATATTGTTTCATTACTCGTGACACTATTGGGTGTCAATATTTAATAAATACATTCATTCGCGCACGCGCAGGGTAAACACAAGATAACATAAATCAACATAAATCAATATATTATAAGACAAAATATTCGAACAACAAAAACTTGTCTTGATACATTTTAATCTAGGTCCAAAATAAAGAAACTTCCTATGTGTCCACAAGCTCCAAAACAGCTACTGCAAACCTGAACATGTGTTAAAATAAACGTCAAACACTTGCGTGTTGGTGAGAAATCAAGTTTAATACAATACATAGATAACAATAAATCTGCGCGCAACATGTGTATGTCTGGGTTTCAACAAGGGTGTAATCAGATCGGGACCAACTCTAAGAGACAAGACTGCCAGTGCTCACAATTGAGCTCACAAACAAGACTAACTGTGCAAGTGTAACAAAAGAGAAAATCATAAACGATAGTTCTCCCGTGTTCATCTAATGGTACCATGAAAACTGCGGAATAGACCGACAAGACGGTTAATGATCCACACATACAAATAAACAGCCAAGTCTACGTCCTCAACACATGGGATACTGCGCGACTAAAGTTCATAAACAAGTTTAAGACTCTAAGTTTGTATGAACACATGAACATCCCAAAACATTAAAAGCAAAAAGGGATTAGGTACGAGATTACTCACTTGATAAACGATGCGGTGTAAGATAAAGCAAGAACCAACTTTAAACAAGCACAAGTTAACCTATAAATAAGATTATTGTTTTAATGATTTGTTTTAAGTCTTGATTATAAGTTAGCATAATTAATAAGTAAGTTATTATATATAATATATTACCGGAAAACAGGGCAGAACAGGGAGGAAGACGGAGGCAGAGAGGGAGGCGGCAGAGAGAGCAAGGAGCAAGAGAACAGGAGAGATTAAGTGTTTTGTGTGTGTAGTGTTATGAAAATATTATTATTATTTATAGAGAAACCCTAGGGAACACAATCCCTAGAAAAAGGGGAAAAGATCTCAAAAAGTAAAAGATTCCAAAAGCAAAAGATATCAAAAAGCATAAGAATCCAAAAGCAAAAGATATGGAAAGATATGGCAGCTGCAGAGGCAAGATAAAGCTGTCAGGGAACAGTAAAAAGGCATGGGCGGGTCAGATAAAGGTACTGGTCAAGCATGGCAAAAGCAGATCTCAAAAGATAATGTCAGTCACTTTATCTGCCAACCAATGGGGTTGGTGCGCATGCTGCGCCGAAAGTAACTTTTCAGACATAAATCAGATTAGGTCAACGGCTCAAAAGATAAGACAACACAAAAGCAAACGGCTAGATTAAACAGAAGAAAACTCAAAGGGTTTAGCGCGAGAAGGCTCGAGCGCGAAGGCAGACACAGAAGGTCAAGAGAGCGCGAGCGCGAAGGCAGACAGAACCAACCTTAACGCGTCGCGGGAAGAATCACATTTCTTAGCGCGCCGCGGGAGGAACTAAAATTCCTAGCGCGCCGCGGGAAGAACTATAATTCTTCGCGCGTCGAGGGATGAACTACGATTCTTAGCGCGCTGCGAGAAGAACTACAAATCCTTAGCGCGTCGCGGGAAGAACTACCGTTCTTAGCGCGCTGCGAGAAGAATTACAATTCTTAGCGCGCTGCGAGAAGAGTTCGTCTCGCGAATCGCTGTACAGGTGGTCTTCACGCAGGATTCCTTGTAAGGGAGTCTGGCGCGTGGAGCTGCGCAGACAACCTTAGGCGGGAAGGAACAAAGGACAAGCAAAGAGTTAGAAGAAAAAGAGGGAAACAAGGCGTAAGGGTGGGACGGCGACAAGAGGGTAAAGAAGGCGGAAAGAGAGAAGGAGAGGGACGGGACGGCGGAAAGAAAGAGAGAGAGGCGGGAAGGAAAATATATATATTATTTTTAAAAGTAAAATATAAGTATAAATAAATACTAAATCATAAAAGAAAGAGATCGGGGTCAGAGAAACGGGTACCTGGGTCGGGTCGGATCGGGGCAGATGTCACATATTATACTAGGTTAGATACCAGTGTAGAACACGAGTTAAAATAAATAAATTTATTTAAATTAACACATTGTAAAATATAAAAAATATGTTCAACGTATATAAAGATATAATATATGATAGAGTAAATTACACAATATAGAATATGAAAATAAAAGTTGAAAATTCATAAATCTCTAAATATTTTTTTGTATACAGTTTGTAATTTTATTTGTAACTTTATCCTTCATATTAAAATTTGGAGTTTCACTTATTTTTTTATTTCAACTCTAGATAATAGAACACATAACTGACTATGTGTTAAAACAGATTGTCTCAAAAAACATAATAAAAATACATTTAAGACCTTAACTTTTATTAACCTTTATTGCAAAATAAACATAAAGTGGAAATTTCCTTCTTTTAATTTTGAAATTAATTATTTTATCCAAATCAACGTGAAAATCAAATATCTATAAAAGCTTAGTATTAATAACTAATACAATATATTTATAGAAAGCAAAATAATATTTTTATGTTGGTACTAAATTTTTTAAACCAGGAAATACCTATAATAGGAGAAAAATAGTAGATTAAAAAGAAAAAAAAGAATAAAATATAAAGCTATTAATAAGAAAAAGAAATATATATCTAATATGAGAGAGAGGTGGGAAAATTTTGTTATGATCACTCATATGTGATGACATATGGAATTAAGAAACCTGTGTAAACACTGGTTAGAATATATAAATTTATTTAAATAATAACACCATGTGAAATACGAAAAAATATGTTCAAAGTATATAAAAATATAATATATGATAGAATAAATTACACATTACACAATTCGTAAATAAAAATTTATTGAAAATTCATAAATCTTTAAACAATTTTTTGTATACAATCTTTGTAATTTTAACCTTCATAGCAAAATTAGTAGTTTCACTTTGTTTTTGCTTTTAACTTTAGATAATGATACACATAACTTATCATGTGTTAAAACATGTTATTTCACATCATAACACTTTCTTATAATACAAGACTTTGATGCCACCACCACCATGCTTCTTCTTAAGAGAAACACTTCCACAATACCGTATTATTTCTACAAATTTAACTCATATATAGACTTGTGTTTTGTTACCTTACCTGTGAAGTAACTTAGATAGTAAAGTTTTTATGATTTATTGTAAAATCAAATTTTTTCATGATCGGACCAAATATTTTGAGATTGATTTACATTTTATCCAACCATATATTTATGAAGTTTTTGAGCTATATGACCTTTTAAAAAAAATAAAAAAAAGTTTGTTGGGATACTGGATATGCGACACATATAATAAGATACAATAACTCGATTATACTATATGATATGATATATATAATATTAATATATTATATATGATATGGTATGATATGATACGATATGGTTTGATATGATATGATATGATATGGTTTGAAATGATTTGATAATTTGATTTCAAATGATACACATAGAATTGTACATATTATATATTGGTCCTTGCTAATGTAAAGGAAGTTCATACTAGTCTGTTACCTTGTGTCATCAAGACCTCGTGAAATTGTGTCTATGTTGGATTACAAATATGGATGTATATTTCATTTAGATTTTAAACTAATCATATTTAAAGAATTTTTCTACAAGGTAAGAGCTATTCTTTTGTGAACCCTATTACATGTAAACCACAACGTAAATCATCCATCATAATATCATAAATTCCTTTAGTAAAAATTAATTAACGATAAGGATGGAATTTGTAAAACGTGCCACGTTCTGTAGCAAGTCATGTTTGATACGACTCGCTTAATGAAAGTTATCATCTTTTAAAAACACTAACATCCCCAGTATAAATGGAATGATAAGTGACCAAGAATGTTGTTGGAAAAGGCTTTTGAGCAAGGTATATGTGATCAGTAATTGTTTATGGATGCTATATCTATAGCTACAAACCTTTTATTGTTTTGGGTGGAACCAAATATTTGAGAAGTGTTTACATCTCAAAATATGAAGTATTGATAAACTAAAAATGTGACTGTAACTCTGAAGTTATTGATCAACATGAATTTTCTTTTGTACAAAACTGGGGTCATTGCAGGCCCGGCTCCGAGAAGCAAAAATATTTTTTAGATCGAAGGCGAAAATTTTTTAGGCCTCAAGTAAAATGAATATTTTGTTTGTTTTAAACAATTAAATTTTTAAATGACCATACTTGGTTATGATTTGAGTTGTGTAAAAAAGTTTATATAAAAATAAGCTTAAACATGTTCTAAATGGAACTAGAACCCACAACCTTCTGGTTGAGAGTAATACCTCATTATCACTAAGCCAAACTAGTTATGTAATTGAGTTTAAACATTAAATATACATCTTGTTATTCATAAAAATACATATAAATTAAAAAAAAAAAATTTTTTTTTGGGCCTAACGGGGTGTCGGGACGGGGGGCGTCGACCACCCCGCCCTCCCTAAAGGCCGGCCCTGGGTCATTGCATATGTTTACTATTTGAATTGAATGTAGGGGGAGGGGTGTTAAAAAGAATTATGATAAAGTTAAACTCCATAGTAAAAGTTTTAGGTTATTATTATTTTTTGTATTTTGTTCTAGTTTTGTAAGAAAGTTAAAGTTGGAGGACTCTTGTAGCCGTTCAAAAGAACTGGGGGTTGTTTGTGTCAATTGCAAAAGTGAGGAGTATATAATCATCGCTACCAATGGATTTTGGTTAAACACAACTTTTAGGGTTTTCCTACGCCGCTCTCGTTTTGTTTTCGGCCGTCTTCTTTGTCTGAATTTTGATTCTCGTTCTTTTCATTTTTTGAGAGTTTGTGATATGATGATCTCTTTGATCATTGTTTGTATTTCTTTTATGTCTGTTTAGTATGTATTCTTGATTAAGCGGTTCATCATTTTCAGTGACTCACTTCGGGTTTTTTGTGTTAAGAATTTTTTATAATAGTCGTAATAACTCATTTAAAGGTATATCGTGTTGTTTTGGGTTCTTGCATAAGTTTATCAAATCTAGATAAGTTTTCCATATTATGAATTATACCATCATTGCCTTCTTCTTGAAATACTAGAAGTATCGATTCTAAAATTAGGAAAGATCGATAAAAGTATCTTATTTGGTGGTAGAAAATCATTTATCATGAATCACCATTGTCCGGTGTAAGTTATTTTTTTTCTCTTGATCCTTTAATGTATTATAACGGATCTCTTTTGGATGACATGTGAATCATTGTTTTAAATGCTTCTATCTATTACCGCTTTTAACATAGATTGTTATGTAAACTACAGGATGGTAAGAAAGCTGAATCTTTTGCTACAATTTACTAAGTTTGATGATTTGCATTTTGTCGAGAAGAAAGGTAGTTTAGAGTTCAAACCACCCCTCCCCCTCTCTCCACCACAAGAAAGTGACGTGTATCTGAGCGAAATGTGGTGGACACTAGTCGTGTTCGGGGCAAAAATCGTCTGCTGACGCCGGAAAAAAACAAATCAAATTCAAGTCTCTGCCCGATTTGCAAAAGAGATTTGTTCCATGTAAAGGTACTAAATGGCCATTTAAGGTGGCAATCACATGAGGATCGTGCAGCAGCAGGGGTGGGAGTTACCAGGGCAGTTACTTCTAACATTGTGGTTCCAGATGCTAATTAGCAAATGCAAGCATCACCACTAATTAAAAAGTGAAATGATTTGCATTTTGTCGAGAAAGAAGGTTGCTCAAGCTGCAGATGACGCCTACATCATTTACTTTAAACCCAATATGTTTTACATCGTCGGATTTACATTAATTTCAACAATTAACAAGCAGACCAAGTTTAAGTGCGAACACGGAGATTCTTGTGTAGGATGCTTGTTAACATACTAAGATTGTAAATATTTGACTTCGATATAAAATATCCATGTAACTTTATTTTGTATGTCATTGCTGTTACCGATCAATAATTGTTTAATATTGTTGTTAAGAATCAAAAAATGATGATGCACGCTATTGACACTAACTAAATTTTAAGAGGAATGCTATCAGTTATGTATTCTTTGTGGAACTAAGGCTCGTGTAACACTATCACCATGCATCTACCAAATTATGTTAGAATTCCCATGAACAACCACATAATCAACCCGCAAAAGTCATTTCCGGTGTTGTGCCTTACGCTTCAATTGTCTGTACTAGAGACACCCGCTCGTTTGGATACAATAGTCACGTGAAAACGGGGAGTTCATATAAGTTCATTAACAATTATGTTAACACGTTTTAATTTAACAACTATAGTCAAGTGTCATAGTATTAGTTATGTTGTTCGATCGGTATTTAAGTCAGTATTAGTGGGGGACCCGGAAACTTTTTTAGGGGGGTGGGGGGTGAGTGGATTAAACGAATCATTTTTCTATATAATTTTTTTCTGGGCCTGGATTGGGACATATAAAAAACATCATCAAACTAACTTTATATAATCAACAAAAGTACGTCAAATATTTTTATAAATCCATTATGTAACTAACCAAGGAATGAAAGAAACGTTACCTACATTAGCTTGATCGGTGACCGTTGACGAGAATCCAGATTAACGGTGGCGAGCTGGCGGAGGGTCAAGGGATGATGGTTTGATCCACGCTTTAGCCGCCTTGTGGCTTTTTTTTTCTTAGATAAGGTTTAAACTTTAAAATCATGGGTTGGGCTAAGATGATTTATGGTCATTGGGCTTCAGTCACAAAAATGTTGGGCTTAAGTCACGATAGTTTTTAAATCAAAGAACAGAGAACCATTTCTATATATATATAAAGAAGAGCATATAGCATTGTGTCACGTAACTTGTGAAGAAATTTAGATACTAATTTTGTTAATAGAATTGCATGCGTTTTATAATTTGCCAGTTAAAGCATATGCGATAATAAGGATGCTATATTTATAACAACACACTCCTTTTTGTATGGTGGAACCGAATACTATTGTTATTTTTTGATTTATTTAATTACATCTTTTCATAGAGAATTTTTATGAAGGTACCGTTAAACTTGAAAAAAGTGATTGTAACTCTAAGGTTGCTGATGCTTTACGAAAAGGATTGAGTATTGATCAACATGAAATTTCTTTTGTACAAAACCTGATTCTTTTGTACGGAACCCTTAAGCGCATCCAATGTAGTTTCGGGAAACTCACCCGCCAAAGGCCCACTGATGGTAAAACCCGGACGCCCTCATGATCGAACGAGAGATCACAAAGATCTCAGTCTTTCTTCATTGATCCACCCATGCCCCCTCCAATGTGTTGTGAGTGGGGTTTGAACCTGAGTCTACATTGAGAAACCAGATTTCCTACCGCTACACCACATTCGGAAGGACTTAAAGGGTTTTAGGGATAAGGAGTACACGACTACACCAACTTAAACATTTTAGTTAGCATGCTAATTTAATTTGTACATCATTATGTTAAAGTTAAATTCCAATAGTAAAGTTTTACTTTGTTGTTGTTATTATTATTATTTTTTTTCTTTAAGAGGGCTAAAGTTGAAGGACTCTTGTAGCAATTTAAAAGGACAGGAGGGGTTGTTTGTGCCAACTGCAAAAATGAGGAGTATATAATCATCGCTACGAGTGTATTTCGGTTACACACAACAATTAGGGTTTCACCGTGGCGCTCTTGTGATGTTCTCGATGTCTTCTTCGCCTAAGTTTTAATTCTCATTCTTCTTAGATTATGAGAGTTTGTGGTATGATCTCTGTCTGATCATTGTTTGTGTTATTTTATGTCTATTTAGTATGTATTCTTGTTTTAGTGGTTAATCGTCTTTGGTGAATCATATTGGGGGTTCTTGGGTTAAGGTTTTGGATAATATAATCATAGTAACACACTTGAAGTATATATCATATTGTTTTGGGTTATTGATTAATTGTTATCAATTTATACCATCTTTGCCTTATTCTTGAAATAATAGATGCGTCAATTCTTGAATTAGGAAAGATCGATTAAAGTACATGAACGTTTGAGAATTATAGAAAGATCAATCCATGGATAGCCAATTTAATGAGGGAGCTTTACAATGGGCTAACGTTAATCACCCTCCTTGGTGGCGGAGAATCATTTACCACGAACCACCATTGTTCACTGTAAGTTCTTTTTGTGTTGCTCGTTTAATGAATTATAATCAATCCAAGTTGGATGACACATGAATCATTGTTTTAGATGTTTAATAATTTCATCTATAAAATTTGTATTTTCTAACGTAAAATATTATGTAAACTACAGGATGTAAGAAAGTCGGATTTTTGCTACAAGTTACTAAGTTTGATGGTTTGCATTTTTTCGAGAAGGAAGGAGCACAAGGAGCTAATGAGAATAGGTAATGAACTAACGTGTTATATGTACTCTTAATTAGTAAAGATCAACACACTGTTGGCAACTTGGGTGATATTTTACTTTAAATACATTTAACAAAATAACAATAATTATTTTATAATTATTATATTATACAATATCTTATAATTAATTGATAGTATCATTTCAAATTATATCATCACATCATTTTAATCAAAACATATTAAGTTGGTTATATCATATTATGACATATTGTATCTTATTATAACATAACATATAATAACATACGATGGTGTCATATCATGTTAAATTAATAATATCAAATCATAATTAGTAAAGTGTTAAAATTATCCCTGAGGTTTAATCAGATATATGAATTTCGTTCAAATAATTTATTTTGTGCAATTGAACCATCAACATTTTCACTTCTTGCCAATTCCATCCAAATCGTTAAATCCGTTTGATTTTTAACGTTAAGTCAAGACAAAATGATCATTTTAGTTTATTTATTATTTTAACATAATTCTTCATCATCATCATCATCATCACAGACTACCACCATCACAGCATGGGCCATTGCTATCTGAAAAATTCATTATCACAATCGAGGCACACCACCACCGGCCATCAACCTCCCCTTTCCCTCTTGCCGTCACCATCCACGGATTTGTTCGTTGCTGATAGCCACCACCGGAACTCAGGCAACACCACCACCACCCTAGTTCCCAAAAACCGTTGCAGCATGTCATCGGATAAACGAATCATCGTAGTAAAATCCCCAACACGGCCCACTCATCTTAACTTCAGATCTGAACTCGACGCTGGTTGAAACGAGGCACTAGTGGAGGAAAATATGGGAACCTTAATTATTGAGTTGCACAAGAAAAACCATTGGGATGGAAGTCACATATTTGACCAAACCTCAAGGATGATTTTGACAATTTACTCAATCATACTACATTTACATCTTAAATATATATAAACAAAATCTTCTTATAGTTTCTCAAGCAATCAGATTGTTTTATTTGTAAATGGAGGTTTCTTATTCATTTGACCCGAATTCACGGGTATGTGTCTCACTAAATCCAGATAACCCTTAAACGTGTTATAACATCTATCCGATTTTTTATAAAAAAATATATATTATTTATAATTAAGAAAAAAATTTATAGTAAAAAAAATAAGCGGGTAATGGGTCTCACCAAACCCAGATTGCCTTTAAACCGGGTTATAACATCTCATTAATTTGTGAAACCCTTTCATTATCAAATTCTAAGTATATTATTAATTTTTTTACAATAAACAAAATTAAAATCCAAAAAAAATATATAAATATTAAAAACGAATAATGTAAAACAACTCTGTAATATTAGGATAAAAAGCTAGTTTACTATATTACGTTGTCCGAATGTTAAAAGTGAATTGAATTGGTAAACCATGCTGACTTGGTAACTGCAAATTGTTTGGTTATAATTATTATATTATTTAGTCTATTAATTTGGTTTTTATTTTTTACAGTGAACTTATGAAAGTTTTATTAGATCTATGAGTACTTGAAGATTCCTATATAATCCATAAAGAAATTATTTATGCCAGTTAGAAGTGAACTGAATTTGGATTCTAAAAACATTAAACAAAAGCAAGCAAAGTTTTTTAAATAACACCCTACATTAGTAAATGTAAAGTCTTCATAAAACTAAAACTTTTAAATAAATGTTTGCCATGTTAGGCTCAACGTTTTTTTTCTTTGTTGTAGGCAGAGTTGCTCCAAAGCTCATTTGACTCGTCAAACAAACACGTTAATCCTAGATTTACAAAATGACTACAAACGCATGATGGAGCCTGCACAACACTTGCTTGATGAATTAATAAAGGTACTACAACCCCAAGATTGTTGTACCCTATTTTTATCATGTGATGAACATGACGTGAACCGTTGAACCGACCCAAGTTTTTTACGTCCGACCATATAAATTTGGACCATTAAAAAATAGTGAGCTCCCTAGAAAAGAAAAATCTTGAAACCGTCACTAATTATACACTAACTTATAGTATCATGTTAAATGACATTGTCACATTTAAGGGAAAATTCCTAAAATAGCCCTTTTTAGAGAGAGAAACTGAAAATAGCCCTAAATTTCAACATATTCTCAAAATAGCCCATCAAATTTGGATCGAGGAGACGAGATCTGAAAAAAATCCTCCGGCCAATAAAATTCTGACAAGTGTCAAAATCCGACGGGTTTTTCAAAAATATTGGGGACCAGTCCATATTTCCTATTAAAAGTTTTGAAATTAAACAGTCTTTTCCGACGGTCTTTAATGTTTCCTAACGGGTCCCCACAACTTCTAAAAACATGGGAAAATGTGCCTTCAAATTCAGTCTTTCAAGACGCATTTAGGGTGAATTTGTACCAAGAAGATCATAAATTTATAAATATTGAGGGATCCCTCCATATTTTTTAACTAAAATTTATATTCCAAAGCATTCTTGCCAGACGGGTTATTTAAGTTTCTTATCTCGACCCTATATATTTTGAACTCATGGAAAAATGTGCCATTAAATTTTGTTTTTCAAGACACTTACTTGAAAATTTTGAACTAAGGGGATCATATTTTTGAAAATATTGAGGTACCCGTCCATATTCTTCACAAAATCTTAATATTAAAAAGTTGTCTTGCGAGACGGGTTATTTAAGTTTCTTATATCGACCATATATATTTTAAACTCATGGAAAAATGTGCCATTAAACTTTGTCTTTCAAGACACTTGCTTGAAAATTTTGAACTAAGGGGATCATATTTTTGAAAATATTGAGGTACCCGTCCATATCTTCACAAAATGTTAATATTAAAAGTTGTCTTGTCAGACGGGTTTTTTAAGTTTCTTATCTCGACCCTATATATTTTGAACTCATGGAAAAATGTGCATTAAAAATTTGTCTTTCAGGACACAAATCTTTAAAATTTGTACGAAGGAGACGAGTATTTAGTACATTCTTACTTGTCCGTCCATATTTTCATTATATCTATCATCTTCATCAATCCTCATTCATTTACATATTTTCATCAAATTCTAACTCTTGAATCAAATCATGAAGTAAATCAATTAGCTTGGAATGGTTAATGTTTGAAGCAAGACTAACACCTCCCCGTTTACAGTTTATTGGAACATAATCATATCTTCCGTTACCGGTTTGCCAATTACCACCATAACAAACAACAACATTATCAAAATCCATGGAAGATAAGGTTTAGAGTGGTATGAGAGGATGGTTTAGGGTGGTATGAAGTGGAAGATGATGAAGATAACTCATGTATATTCTTTGGATGATCATGTCGGAGTAGACGGAATCTCATACTATATTGTCGGTATAGACGGAGTATAAATAAATTTTTAAGGTCTAGACTAAATTTAAACACATAAGAAATAAACTACAAACTCGTCTTCTTGGTACAAATTCACCCTAAATGCGTCTTGAAAGACTGAATTTGAAGGCACATTTTCCCATGTTTTTGGAAGTTGTGGGGACCCGTTAGGAAACATTAAAAGACCGTCGGAAAAGACTGTTTAATTTCAAGAACTTTTAATAGGAAATATGGACTGGTCCCCAATATTTTTGAAAAACCCGTCGGATTTTGACACTTGTCAGAATAAAAGAATTTTATTGGCCGAAGGATTTTTTTCAGATCTCGTCTCCTCGGTCCAAATTTGATGGGCTATTTTGGGAATATGTTGAAACGTAGGGCTATTTTTCAGTTTCTTTCTCTAAAAAAAGGCTATTTTGGGAATTTTCCCTTTAATGTGACAATGTCATTTGACATGATACTATAAGTTAGTGTATAATTAGTGACGGTTTCAAGAATTTTATTGGTCGGAGGATTTTTTTTAGATCTCGTCTCCTCAATCCAAATTTGATAGGCTATTTTGGGAATATGTTGAAATTTAGGGTTATTTTTCAATTTCTCTCTCCTAAAAGGGCCATTTTGGGAATTTTCCCCACATTAAATCATATCATGTTATAACATATATCATATCTTATTATAAATTACAATAGCATGTGGTGCAATATCATGTTAAATTAATCATATCCAATGATAATATGTTTCACATCGTATTGACATATACTAAAAGTGGTTGTGGTTTCATAAACCATGTTGACTTGTAACCCCAAATTGATATACTGTGATACCTAGTGTCATATCTTGTCTTATTTTATATTAATCAAAAATAAAAAGGTCTTTATATGAAAACACATACACTTTTCAGGGGTTATAGTGGAAACTTTGGACCAAGTTGTAACCAAGGTTGGTGTTGTATATAAAGGGATGCAATTTTAACATGATCTCTAAAATCGTTAATTTCATCGCCTCTAATCACGACCATGATCGGTGGTTTCACAACTCTAATCCTTTTTCTTTGCGGGACAATCAAACATCTAATTATGTGTTCATGTAAGTAATTTAATTTCGTCTTAGTTCTTATTCATAAACCACCTATATGTAATATGTTTATTTCTTGCCTTTGAGAATTTTGTGTTTTGAACTCATCCTGACCATTTTATGCGACCTCACAGTATACATTGATCTCTCTGTCTACGTAGCTCGGATCATATATAGCATGTTGGTTGTTCATAGTAGATATTGTTGGATGATGTGAGATCCCTAAAACGGGTTGGTTGGTTGGAGCTGCTCCTTCTTATTATCAATGTACTTGGTTGTAGTTAATCAGAGATGGAGCCCTATGTTAGATAGGGTGTTAAGAAAGAGGCCAGCTAGTATTAAGGCCCATAAAGGAGGATTTGGGTCAAACATTGAACATGGTTCAGTTTGATGTCAACCGAACAACATCGTAGAGTGGTAAACGTGTTCATCTAAACATTCGTTGATAATTATCATGGACAACAACAAAGAGCCTGGAATTGGATAGTGATTGTTCTAGCATGGAAATGGGTCGTGATTAAAATAAATAGAATGTTATACACTTGTAATTATAAGTTTGTGATTTCTAATATGTAATAATATGTACATTTTCAATACAACTCAAAATTTTTGATTTACATCTATGTTCTTATTTTGAGATTGATCTTGTAATATTGCAATATATTTTATTATGTTACAGCTGGATAATATATAATATTAAAATAAAATGATTACTGCTATTTTATTTAAAATATGTAAAATTTTACTTCACCAAAGTAGTAATGTAAAATATTATATTGATTTCTGTCAATTGTGTCAATAAAACTGAATTTGAGTTCTTGCGGTATCGGAATGAGGCAATGAGATGGGCCAAGTTTTGACCCGACTTGATTTTAAGTATAATTTGACTCGGTTTATAGTAAAATTTATATCGGCACATAGATAATAATAAGTACGTTTTAACGGTGTATTCGGAATTTTGTAAAACCTTATATTTTAAAAGTTAAAAAAGAAAAACTAAACATAAGTGAAATTAATTATAATATTAACATAAAAAAAATAAGAATAACTAAGTTTGGTCGTCTAAGACGGATTTCGATCAAAACTTGTCGGCGAAGATGGATTAAAACACTTTTGATTGCTCAAACAAACTCGTCTGTGAAAACGGATTTGGTTCAAAGTTTGTTTTCGCCGACGGGATTTACATTGAACCTTTGGGTATATTCAAATAATTAAAGACATTTTGAGAACCTTTCTTCAAAATGAACATTTTGAAAATTTTCCTTTCAAAATATTTATAAAATGAATGACAATTTAGGACTCTCTATTCGAAAGAGACATTTTGATATTTTTTCTTAAATATAACTCATAGTATATGATATGGCTGAATATAATACGATTTGATATAATTTAGAATGATTTGACATGATACAAATAAATGTTGTATGATATAATAATTATTTTTGTTAAAAAAAGATTAAACATTAACTCTACGTGAGTTGTACACAATATATATTTGTTTTTTCCTAATGTTAAGGAACTTCATAGTAGTCTCTTACCTGTATTATCTAGACCTCGTATATCAATTTTAAATTATAAGACTGCACGGTGTGGACTTCCAAGGGGGTGGTGAAGGGGGGACACCACGCCAAGGCTTTGTTGTGGGCAGTATAAGGGAGGGGCTTTATTTGGTTAATGGAGCGGTAATTGAAATGTGGTGGTGCTAGGTTTGTTTTTCACACACTCTCTCTTTCATACACACATACACATAGATAAACACATACATATTTATTTATATATTTTAAAATAAAATGATAAAAGAGGCTTTAACTCACAACGCGGCTTTAATAGAGAAGGTCTTTAAAGACACGTTTCCTACGTGACAATGATGTGAAGGGACGGTAAAACTTCTCCACAACACATACTCTGACCACATTATCTCTGTGTTGGATTACAAAACTGGATGTACCAAACTACCCACGGAATATTTTTAACAAGTGAAGGGTTTCCCTTTTAACACTTGTAGTTAACCATCATTATCAACAACAAAATAATAATAACCATTATTCTTTTTAATAATAGATTTTATTCCAAACTTATGCGACATTTATATTAAATTCTCTTTCACATCTTGAAACGAAAAATTTACCCCAACAGAACATCATAAGTTGGCATCGACGTGCCTTAATACATTAAGGGAAGTGGATACGGTGCTGTAGCCTTACAAGCAAACCAATCAAAACTTCATTTATTTACAAATCCTTTTCATTCTTATAAAAATCTTAATTTAGTAATCTTGAATTTCAAAAACATTTAGCTGCATCTTCTATCCAAATTTCACTAAAGAACCAAACTTAGTTTTTAGTCTTTTCGGGTCTTGCTCGTGGCTTGTGATTTCTTAAATTGTTTTATTTTTTCTTTTGAACGTTAATTCTTACATAAGTGGCATGCAATTTTTTGAATTATTTGTATTTTTTCTTATGGATTTTAAATTTCTGTATTAATATCAATTAAATTATATATACTATTTAAGTATATTAGATAATCGAAGAACGATTTATCCAAAGCACAAGAACCTATATTAAAAAGGGATATTGGTTTTTAATACTTCCAACTTTTACTCGTTAGTTAATATCACTCCAAACTTTCACTTTGTCTTCCACTGCGTCCAACTTTCACCTTATTTGTTTTTATCACTCCTGCGCTAACTGATGACTAACGTCGTTAGTGAAGATGCTAACGTGGCTTTTTTATTATTTTTTAATTGAGTCAGTTGAGTTGGCATGTCTACTTGGAAATTACCCATACATTCATCACTTGCATATTAAACCAACCCTAGATTCCATCTTTCAAACCTTCAAATTTTCCTAAATCCCACCACCAATTGCTTTAGTAATCCAACCACTGCATCCACCATTCATCCTGATCAAAACCCTACCCTCCGCCACCTCGCTGCTACCATGTCAGCCACCACTTAAAAACCTCTTCCTATGTAAAACCATAATGGTCGCTGAGGCTATGGATTTTTGGGATGGAAGTCTCTTTAAACTAACATTCCTATCAAAGAGTTGAAATGGAATTATCGTATACAGAGAAAGAATTTAAAACAAATGAGGTGGTTTTAATCAAAACTACGTAGCTTTGATTAGTCTCGCGTGTAAGATTACACGTCTAACAACAGCGTATTCACTTTCCCCTATCACATTTTGTCATAACATACCCGCTTAGTTTAACAATTACTTCCCCGTCAACCCCCAACAAGAGGAGGATCATATAACAACCTAGTTTCACTATTTTTAACATCAATCCCGCTAACCAATTGATCAAAATATTCACGAGTCCACCATTTAGTACCTCTAAAATTTTCGTAATCCTGACTACTCTGCCTAAAGTTCACACTTTGATCACATTAAAACATATAATTAGAACTAACATGTGGTCGAGGTGCATTACGGACCGGTTCAAGATGATCCAGGCCAGCAGATGGTGAACTAATACCAACCTGATTATGATTAGGACTGTTCACGAGCCGAGCCGAACCGAGCGAAAGGCTTGCTCGTTGCTTGGCTCGTTTACAACCGAACCGAACCGAACGGCTGAAATTCGAACCGAGCGAAAACCGAAACGAGCCAAAATCGAATCGAGCATTTTTCGATCGAACATCGAGCGATTTCGAGCATTATTTATTTCTTTTTCACTTAAAATTTTCAATAAAAAGCAAGTTTGATGGTTATAAATTATATATTTTATAAATAATTAGTAGTTTTTAGACTAACGTGTAATAGATTGTAAATTTTTTTTAAAGTAAGTTTAAAGTGAGATAAAATGATCATGTAAACAAATTTCTAGTATTCTAAAAACTTAAAACGAACAAATAAAACTATAAAATTGATGAAATAGGAAAAATATAAAGGGGTCAAAAAACTTTGTAAGCTTAAATTTATGTGTTTTGTTTATATATTTATATATTTATTCATATATAATTATATACAAAATAAATTAAAAATATTCGAGCCGAACCGAAACGAGCAGACCTTTGCTCGTTGCTTGGCTCGTTTGCAAACCGAACCGATCAGAGCGTGTAAGGCCCCGTTACCGGTAGCCCTACTTTAACGTTGGATTTACTCATAAACGCAGTTCTAAATATCAGAGTTAACAAAAACTTTCGCGGAATAATAAAAACTTCATCCATAACATTTTACATAACCATCAAGTCATGTCTTATAAAACATTTGTAGTCAATTAAAACAAAACATAGTCTTTAAAACATCACAACATTTCTTCGAGATGCCGGTATCTTCGATTTCCATGCCATGTGTCTTCAGTCACGCGAGCTGCCTCAACCTATTTGCCTGCGTGCATACTAAAAGTCAGCTATGCTGAGTGAGTTCTAGTTAATCACGTAACTTACTTTTCATACACATATACGTGCCCGACGGTACGCATTACAACATATCAAGATCAGCATTCGTCCATACACATTCATATCTAACCATACATTATAAAGGGCGTTTCACCCTACATACCTCGGATATTTTTAGGGTCCGGTACCCTCCATCCTCGGATATTATTAGGGTCCGGTCACCTTTCATCCTTGAATATTATTAGGGTCCGGTACCCTTCATCCTTGGGTATTATTAGGGTCCGGTGCCCTTTCTTCCATAGCCTTCACACTATACATGTCCTTAAATATTTTTCCCGAAAATACGTGCAATCTCCGAAGAGCGTTCACGTACCATTAACTTATCATACGTACATTATGCATACATCATAAATATTCATACATACATCTTATCTTACATCATACATAGCAATCACGTCTTTAGCTACCACCTGACAGTACATGCAATATCCGAAGATCGTTCACGCACCGTCAAGCAATCATCATACATCCATCATACAAGGCATACACTTACTACTTAAGGTAAGTGTATTAACTATCACATCGAGTATGCACACAGCCCCGAAAACATAACAAGGAAGTGGGGCTAGAAACTCACCTCAATGCGGTTGCGTTCACCGTTTACGGTTATTCCCTTCTTGAGCTGTGCCCGACTAACTGTATAATAATTATACGTTTTAGTAAACTATCACTACACATATCGCCTTTTTAGTTTAATTATTACCCTCAACGAACGGGGGTCCGGGGGCAGCGGGGTTCTAGGGGCGGCAGCCCCTAGCGGGGTCCAAGGGGCAGAGCCCCTGGCTGTTTTCGGTTAGGGTTTTGAATCCTTAAATAATTTGCTACTTAAAGTCCAAGGGCTTCTTTGTAATTAAATCGTTCTTTTCTAAGTCCAGGGACTATTATTGTCATTCAGTTAAATTTCTAATTCGTTATTGGTTCATAGCGAATTGGATTATCCTAGCGAACTGGTTCTTATAACGAATTGAACCCTTAACGAACTGGACTCCTTAACGAATCAGTCCATATAGCGAATTGGACCTTCTAATTCGTTATTTCTTTTAACGAACTAATCATAACGAATCAAGGGTAATTCGTTACCCTTTTCCCTTAACGAATCAGAGACGAATCATAGACGAACTAGAGCTAGTTCGCTGTGCTCCCTTAAGCGAATCAACTAACGAATCACCTTCAATTCGTTAAGTCCCCATAGCGAACTAGGGTTAGGTCAGGGAATGTCAGAACATTCCCTGACATTCCTTATCCTCGTACCACTATTCCGGCGCCGCCTTTGCCGGAAAGCCGCCGGAAAACTGCGAACACGTCGGAAAAACGATTTTTAACTCGTTTTTCACCGTTTTTCGTCCCGTTCGATCCAGATCTGAGCTAGGGTAACCCCTAAGCTCATCATAGGTTTGGTTTATACCCGATTCCACTCGGATCTCGTGACTTAAACGGTTTAACGGTGTCGGCTCGTCGTTTAGTGACCATAACTAACGGATTTAAGCTCATACAACAAAATACTATCACACCTTGGGTCGGGATCCGATTCTTCTTCTATATTTTGGCTAGAGAGAGGCTAGAGAGAGAGAGAGAGCTTAAGTGTGTGTGTTTGAGAGGTGTAAGGGATATGTGTAAATGAATTAAATGGAGGATTAAGGGTATATATATTTTTGATCATGGGCTTAAGCCCATGGTCTTTCCTTCATTCCTCCATAACCCAAGTCCATAACCCATATCCATTTACCCAACACAAGTCCATCTCTTATTCTATTCAACTAAACCGATAACGACCCGCTATAAAATAAACGAACTTTATTTTATTAATATAACCGAAAGTAGGATGTTACAGAGCGGCTCGTTTACAATCGAGTGGAGAAACGAGCGAGCATTTTCTGAGCAGTTTCCAAGCGAGCGGCGAGCTAGTTCGAGCGACGAGCTGTTTGGACAGCCCTAATTATGATATGGTACATGCCAACAGTTTGAGTAATAATAGGCCCAGGGTTACTATCTTTTGATAATCCAGCATTAGTCATTAGCCCAAGAGTAATGGGCTAGAACAAGACGTATACATTTTACTTTTCAAAAGGTATGAAATGATAGTTTTTTAGGTGTCGTTTTATTTTATACTCCCTCCGTCCCATTAAGAGTGTCCACATTTCCTTTTTTTATTTGTCCTGTTACAATTGTTCACTTTTAAAATTTATTAGCCAATTTCTAAGTTTACCCTTAAACACACATAACTAATATTAATAAACAATAATGATGGACCCAATTTCCAAGGGCATTATTGTGTTTTGGTAAGCAAAGAATGCAATAATTTAATCTACCTTAAACTTTGTGTTTTTCAAACTAAGACACTTTGACCGGGACAGAGGGAGTACTTATGAATCACCTGGTACTCATGTCTAATAATCAATAAGTATTTTTATACAAACGTTGGTCAGAATTAGTTTGATTCATTATGATACAAGTTTTGTAGGAACAATTGAAAGTCTAAATGTTTAATGTATTGTAAAAGTCTAAAACCTTTGTGGCTAAAGATGAAACTTGAAAAGTTTAGAGATGTTTAAAATTTTTGTGATAAAAGTTGAAAGAATAAAAGTTTTGGGGCCAAATTTTTAAGGTTAAAAATATCGTGACAAAAATTTTATTACTAAAGTTGGGGTTTGAAAAGTAAATAAGTAAGTTGAAAGAGTAAAAGCTTTATTACCAAAATTGGGGGCCTCTTGTAGCCTTTTAAGAGGACTGGAAGGGTTGTTTGTGTCAACTATAAAATTGAGGAGTACTATATAATCATCGCTATCGTTGGATTTCGGTCGAACACAACTTTTAGGGTTTAACTGCGCCGCTCTCATTCCGTTTTTGACCGTCTTCTTCGTCTGAGTTTTGATTCTCCCACTTCTTAGATTTTGAGAGTTTATGGTATGGTGATCTCTATTTCAATCACCGTTTGTTTTTTTGGTCTATTTAGTGTGTATTCTTGACTAGTGGTTCATCGTCTTTGGTGAATCATTTGGGGTTACGGTGCTGGATAATAATCATAATAATAATTACTCACTTGAAGATATATCACGTTGTTTTGGGTTATTGTTCAATTTTATCACACGTAGATAATACATCAATATTGTCAACTTATACCATTTTTGTCTTCTTAAAATAACCGATGTATCTATTCTTAAATTAGGAAAGATAGATCAAAGTACATGCCTGTTTGAGAATCGCCAAAAGAGAAATCAATTGATAGCCAATTTAACGAGGGAGCTTTACATTGGGCTAAAGTTAATCACCCTTCTTGGTTGTGGAGAATCCATTTCCTTGAATCACCATTGTTTACAGTAAGTTCTTTTTGTGTTGTTCTTCTAACAAGCGATCCAATTTGGACGACACATGAATCATTGTTTTATATGTTTTATTGATTTTATTAATATGATATTTTGTTTTTAATGTAAAACTCTATGTAAACTACAAGATGGTAACAAAGTTGAATCTTTTGCCACAAGTTACTAAGTTTGATGGTTTGCATTTTGTCGAGAAAGAAGATGATTCGAGAAGCTAATAACAAAAGGTAATGAACTATGTAAACTCTTAATTAGTAAAAAAATAAAACATTGCTTACACCTTGGGTGATATTAAATTTAAATATCTTTTTAACAAAATAACAATAATTATTTTTAGATTATTAATATTATACAATATTTTATAGTATCGTGTCAAATTATGGTATATCAACAAATATCATATCATAATAAATTTATCATATCAGTTCAAATCATAACATATCATATTGAATCATGTCATGTTATGACATATTGTATCTTATTATATAACACATATACTATATAGCATATGGTGTAAGTTTATGTTACATCAACAATATCATATCATAATACATTTACATATCTCGTTGGAATACTAAACCATGTTGACTTGGTAACCAGGCCCAAATTGATATACTCCAAATTCAAATTTTTTCTTATTTTATTTGTCAAGGTCTATATATGACAAGAACTACACCTTCAGGGGGTATAATGCAAATGTTGGATTATAGTGTAACCCTAGGCTCTGTGCTATATAATGGGACGCATATGCATGTTTAGCTTCATCTCTAAATCCTTTCATCTCCTCTAATCCAGTTAATTCCCGAAGAAGAGAAATCTGATTAAGTTTCTATTCGTAAGAAAGCAATTTAATTTCTTCATTTTTGTTTGTTTATATGATGTTATATATTGATTCAGGTTTCTAAACCATCTTATATAATTTTGGCTATCTTTGATAGGTTAATGGATCTGATCATTCCGATCTCTCTCCAATCATAACATGTTGATTGCTCATAGCGTTTGTAAGTTTATGAAGTTTTGAATTTTAAACATCTTTTTTTTGTCATACATTTGGTTCAAAATTAAAATTGCATAAGTTCGACTTGGTAAAATCAAGATATTCTTATCTTGTAAGTTGTTATGAAACTAATGTGGCATTTAACGTCTGTATATGAACTTTTAGATCTAACAAATTAATTCCTTGGTGCAGCAAGAGTGCAACGTGCCACTCTATGATTGCCCAATTGGTTGTAATAAAGAGAGTCTACGTGGAAAGCTTGTAGACAAGTTGTTTTGGGTATAAATCATGAAACCAGGATGCCGAAAGATGTAAAAGAGATCGAGGAAAAGACACCAAGACTCAATAGCTCTTTAGGGAGTGAAATATGTTTTGATGTTGTTTTAATGTATTTGTGAAATTAATTTGTGGAAATAAATGTTGAATTTAGTTTTGCACTTGCTTTTTATTTATTTTTCCAATGTGTACGTTTATTATAAGAAACCAAAATGAGAATCTCCCTACAAACGACTTGCTTTTTATCAATTTAATTTTGCATACCAATATTTCCACAAGAACTAATAACAAGAATTAACAAAGTTAACAACAAAATAGTTTTAGCCAATATTTCCTCAATTTAATTTTAAATTTCCTATATCGACCGGGAATTTTCGAATTCGTGATTTTGAGAAGTACAGGTGAGCTGTTTTACACTTTGTAAAAATAAGATGAGAACGAAACTAACATTTTTAAATTGAAATTATTAGTTAGGTTTTATAAGTCATATACTATACCATAAACTTTAGATCTCCAAGATATCATGATTATCATCAAATATCCTCTGGTTTGTAGAAATTATTTAATTATGTTAAAATTAAAATCTATACCGTCAAATATCCATTTTGGTTGTCCATCACATTGTTTACAACTTATGTGAAATTACCTTTTTAAACATAATGACCGCAATTATTTTGTTATTAAATACAATATCATATAGTATCATGTCAAATGATGTCGTCACATCACTTCTTAAATCATATCATATTATGACATATAGTATCTTATTAGGTGTTGGAAGCTTCCAACAAAACACTTGATGGGAGAAGAATGAGCCATGATGATTGGTGCTTGCTTTATTTGTTTTTCAAGTAAAAATTAATAATATAACAATAATAAAATAATAATGAGGGTGGGGAAGAATGGACCATGGTCTTAAGAAAAGAACTTCTCTAATACCATATTATCTCTATAAATTTTCACTTATATATGGCTTTGTGTTTTGTTACATGTGAAGTAACTTAGATGCTAAAGTTTTCATGATGTTAATTGTTAAGGGTGACATCAAGGTAGCACAAAACCCAATTTTTCACGATAAAACTAGACATTTTAACCATACATTTTAAGATTGATTTACATTTTTACACAATAGATTTATAAAGTTTTTTAAAAAGTTGTTTTTCTTTCAATAAAAGTTGACTTAATTGATATGTGACATAATATTATACGTTATTATTATAAGATATGTTAACTCATAATATAAGATAATATAATATTTTATTATAATAAGATATGATTTGAAAAGATATGATGATTTTATTAAAAAAAAGATATTGTGTTATATAATAATTATTGATTTTGTAACTAATATTTTTTGATGTATTAGCTATTAACTAGTATTAAGCCACCCTTCTCAGGTGCGTTGTAAAAGAGGCATATAACGATAAATAAATAATGACAAAATGTTTTATCGAACCTATGTGTTAAGGACAACGCTTTATTGAACACATGTATTGAAAGGGAGTTAAACCAACATTTTGCGGCAGGACTCTAAAATGAACAATAATAACACGTATATGGGTTCAATAACTCACACCTGTTGCGGTGTGTTAACGCGCAAAACTAGACCAAAACGTAAACTATAGAAAATAATAACTATGTCGAATTCGACCCGAATGTTATGATGGAGCCGCTAAACGAGGAAAATAAACGTAAAAATATTGAACCAAACACGCGCGTTACAGTGCGTTAACTCAGAAAATTTAGACCGAAACATTAAATGAAAATTTTATAAAATAAGAAAAGTATTAGAGACCAAAACTGAAAAAGAAAAACTATTGTGGTTAAAAATAAGAATTGTTTCGTCGACAAACATGCAAAGCATGAAAAGTGCAGGGGTTAAAATTAAAAAAAATATTGAAAATGACAAAAATAAAACTATTAATCAAGCACCGAAACGTTAAATGAAAAGTACTGGGACCAAAGTTGAAAAAAAAACAGTTGTTAAAAATGAAAAATGTTGTTTGACAAACTTGTAAAAGTTGAAAATATAGGGGTTAAAAGTACAAAAAGAAGTTAAAAAAATAAAAATATTAATCAAGCACAAATTAAAGTACAACCCATTTTCCACACAAAGTTTGCAAAATGTTATACATATAACATAATTTGTTGTATTTTGTTCTAGTTTTGTAAGAAGGTTAAAGTTAGAGGACTCTTGTAGCAATTTAATAGGACAGGAAGGTTTGTTTATGTCAACTGCAAAAGTGAGGAGCATATAATCATCACAATCGGTGATTTTGTTGAATGTAACTTTTAGGGTTCCATTGTGCCGCTATCGTTTTGTTTTCGACCGTCGTTTTCATTTGAATTTTGTTTCTCTTTCTTCTTACATTTGAGAGTTTGTGGTACGTTGATTCTATTTCGATCATTGTTAGCATTGGTTTTTAAGTCTATTTAGTATGTATTCTTGACTTAGTGGTTCATCGTTTTGATGAATCATTTTGAGGTTCTAGAGTTAAGGTTTTGCATAGTAATCATTATAATAATAACTCATATATCATGTTATTTTGGGTTAGAATTGTTCAGACTCTTCAGATCTAGATAAGTTTTAACTGTTATCAATTTATCTCATCTTTGTCTTCTTCTTGTAATAACAGAAGTATTAATTCTCAAAATAGGAAAGATCAATCAAAGTATGTGAGTGTTTGAGAATCATAGAAAGATCAACCAATGAATAGCCAATTTAATGAGTGAGCTTTACATTGGGCTAAAGTTAATCACCTCCTTTGGCGTCGGATAATCATTTACCATGAACCATCATTTCCTATAAGTTCTTTTTTGGCTGGTCCTTTAATGTTTTATAATCGATCCACTTCGGATGACATGAGAATCATTGTTTGAGATGTTTTTATCTATAAGTGTTATTGTCGTTAATTAACGTAGATTATTGTGGAAACTACAGGATGGTAAGAAAGCTAAATCTAACGCCACAAGTTACTAAGTTTGATGGTTTGCATTTTGTCAAGAAGGAAGTTGTTTCAAGCAGCAGATGAGGACCGTGAAGTAGATTTCATACGTTTTGATTTCTTGTTCGAAAACCCACGCTAATTGCTTGCAGTCTCTCATGCTGATGTTTAGTTGGCATGCTGACTTGCTAAACCCAAATTGATATACTACAATGTCATATTTTGTCTTATTTTATTAGTTAAACATATTAGAAGGTCTCAACATGAAAATACATACACTTTATGACGTAATAATGTAAATATTAGATTAGGGTGTAAGTGTGTAACCCTAGGTTTTGTTCTATATAAGAGGATACATGTTTAACTTCATCTTCAAATTAAAATCCATTCATAGCCTCCAACCAGTTAGCTTTCAAAAGACGAGAGATCTGGTCAAGTGTCTATATGTAAGAAATTTTCTATATCTGATTAAATTTATTTATATGATGTTATAGATTCAGATTTCTAAGCCGCTAATATCTGTTTGTGTCTTTGATAGGTTATGGTTCTAACCATTTTAACCTCTCTCAAGTTTAAGAGGATCGGATCATAACATGTTGATCGTTCATAGCGTTTGTAAGTTTCTGGATTTTTTGAATTTCAAACATGTATTTTTTGTCATACATCAGTATCAATATTAAAATTGCATAAAGCCGACTTGGTAAAATCAAGATATACTTATCTTGTTATGAAACTAATGTGGCATTTCATAGATTATGCTTATAACATCTCCACTATGTACTTTTAGATCTAACAAATTCTTTGGTGCGCAGGGGATTGCAACGTGTCACACTTTTATTGGCTGTAATGGCCACGCAACTGGAACGAGCCTTGTTTCAAGTATAAGGGTGCCTAAAAGATGTGAAAGAGATTGAGGAAAAAATTAACACACAGGCTTAAGATCTGTGGAATGAAATATACTCATAGATTTCTTTAGGAAATGTAATAAGTTTTAATGTACAATTACGTTAATTTTGATGTGTTTGTAAATTTAATTTATGGAATTAGTTATTACAATCAGTCTTGAATTTGCTTTTTTATCATCTTTTTTCAATGTATATAAGAAGCCAAAACGAAAATATCTCAGGAAGCGACTTGTTTTTTTTTGTTTCAATTCAATGTTGACATGTATATACAACTTTATACAACTTTTGTGATATTTAACAGAAACTCATTGTTTAACTAAATAACAATAATTATTATACTTACGTATAATATCTTATAGTATCATGTCAAATAATATTGTCAAATCATTTCAAATCGGATCATATCATATAAAAATCAACCCATTATTACATATTATATCAAATCATAATACATTTACCATATCAAGTCATATTGGCACACCAAAAGCGGTTGTGGTTTTATAAACTGTTGTATGACTTGTGATTTGTAAACCACAATCTAGTTTTTAATTAGATTACCGCTGTCCCTTTTGCTATCAACTCTTTTCTTAAGTCACTTTTATCGCAACATATTTTTACTGATCAATAAGTGATTATTTTTCTTTTTTCAATTCATCACATATTTAATGTGGTTAGAATTAAAATTTAATTTGATGAGGTGTTGAATTGTTGACAAAAGGTAACGAACTAGTTTGGACTAATTCACCAACCAACCCCACTTTCTTCTCCTGAGTCCTAAAAAAACTGATTAATTAAACAAACAACCATTTGACCTTCTTTTTTTAAGCAGCAAATTTATTTTTTTATCTTTGTTGTAGGGGAGCTCATCTTTTCAAACTCATGCGTGTTTAAAGGTTTTGCTTTTTCTATTAAGCTATCATCCCCATTGGTTTTGACCAACTACTTTAACTCTAATAGCATATTAACTAAAACGTCAACCTATATTATTAAAGAAATATGTTTTTTGGCAAATGACATATTCATATTAGTCCATCACTATTGTTTCCACACATACTAATACTTCTCAAATTTTTTTGGCAATTAAATAATTCAATAGTAAATAATTAAAATTGTTAAATGATTTTAAATGATAAATATGGTATATTCTTTAATTTCGCTAATTTCATTATTCAAATAGTTTTAAATGGTATATATGGTATATTCTTTAATTGCTCTAATTTCATTCAATCCTTTCATATTATATATATATATATATATATATATATATATATATATATTAAATCAAATCAATATGAAATTAATTTTCACATATAAAATAGTTTGATAATTAATTATATAGATTATATCTTAAATCAAATCAATATCAAATAACTTTTAGCATATAAAATCATTTGATAATTCACTTTGTTATTTTTGTTCCATATTTCCATATGTTTCAAATTTCCAAATTATACTAAACATATTACCGTGGCTGTAATTTATGTTAACATTCCATTTTTATTTAACTAAAAAATATTAATCATATTACCTCCCTATATATACATTCAGTTTGTCACAAGAATTTTCACACCATGTTTTGTAATTTCACATTTATTTGTAAGGTTAACTTCTTTTGCTATACTTATTGTATTCTTTCATATTATTTCCTTTGTTCATACATTAATTTTAATAATAAAAACAACGTAAAACTTTACCGACAAAAATCAATAATTATTATATTATTTAATATCTTTTCATATATGACAAATTAAATCATCATATCTTTTCAAAATATCATATTATATTCAATCAAATCATATATCATGAGTTATTTTATCTTGTTATAACGTATTATATTATATCACATATCCACTAACTCAACTTTTGTTGAAAAAAAGTAATTTTTTAAAAAACTTTATATGTGTTTGATAAAAATGTAAATAAATCTCAAAATGCTTGGTTCTATCATGAAAAATTGGTTTCCTATTACATATATGGTAAGTTATTTTACGAAAGGAGAAAAAAATAAGAAGGAAGAGAATGATTTGTGAGAAAGAAAAACCCTAAAAATAATAAAATAAATCATAACTTAAAATTCCATGAACTTTACATATGGTATTGAGGAAGTTTTTTTCTTATGGAATTTTGAAAAAACTGTTTATGATATAACACATGACTTGTGTGTCTCATTTTTTTAGTTTCTAGACTGCGGTGGACATATGACCAAATCTTTTTATCAAAATAATCATTGACTTTTGTTTATATTTTTTTATTATAGAAATTCACGCTCATGCGGTATACACTTTCACGCTTGGGCGTGAATTATTATATTTCTTAAATATATTATTAATATTATTTTTTTTATTAGGAAGGGTTACATTTATAGAAAAAAAAATAATTTCTTTTTCATTTTTTGTTTTATTTATTTACTATTCTTTTGAACATATATACGTTAATGTTAAAATCGTTTGTTTTTATCTAAATTTTTGATTTATTAATAAAATTAAAAACAGTACTCATTATGATTTTTTTTATATCAAGCGTGAAAGAATAAAATAGTTTTTTTTATTTTTATTTTTATTTTATAGGCTGAAACTCCCTTAAGTTCACGCTGGGATGGCGTGAGTCTATTAAAATATTATTTTTTATTATCTATTAATCGTTTTTGATGTGAAATTTTTTAATTTTCACGTCATATCAGCGTTAATATGACACTTGGAGAGCTACTATTGGTGAAATAAAATTGTAAACCTGTAATTTCCATATCCATTTTCATAAGTTGATTTGGTCAAAAGGCTAAATTGGTAATGATCCCTTTTGGATGAGGTATATGGTTGAGATGGGTGAAATTAATGGAGGTAGCGTATGGTTTATATTTTAAGTAAGGAGACCTTATTAGAGGTTTGAAACTAAACGAGAATTCGAGGTTTTTTTTTCGAACTTTGTTGTTACAAAGTAAAACCAATAACCATGGATGTCTTTTTCAAATAACTTAAGGATCACTTACATCAACTAGTATTAAGCCACCCCCTTGCGTGTTGCGACCGAGGCGTATAACAATGAAAAAAGTGACGACGAAATGTTTTATCGAACTCATGTGTTAAAGGACAATGTTTCATATCAAACACGTGTATTAAAGGGGAGTTGGACCCATGTTTTGCGGTAGGACTCTAAAACAAACAGAAATAACACGTAAAAAGGTTCAACTACTCACACCCGTTGCGGTGTGTTAACGCCCAAAAATTAGACGGAAACATAAAATACTGCAAAGAATAACCGAATCAACTTTGGACATGCACATTATTATGGAGCTGCTAAAGGAGGAAAATAAACATAAAATTGTTGAACCACACACGCGCATTGTAGCATGTTAACTCATTAAATTTAGACCAAAACATTAAATGAAAAATTTTTAGAATATGAAAAGTATTAATTGGGGACCAAAGTTGAAAAATAAAAACAATTGTGGTTAAAATGAAAAATGTTTTTTTACAAACATCTAAAAGATGAAAAGTATAGGTTTAAAAATAAAAAAAGAAGATTGAACAAATAAAAATAAATATAAAAATAATCAAGCACAAAGTACAACTCATTTTGCACACCTAGTTTGCAAAATATTATACAAACTAGCTTTTAGACCCCCCCCCCCCCCCGCGTTGTAGCGAGGTTGTAATTAGTTAAACATGTCAAAGAAGACTCGTTGAGTTAAAAGATTCATAACTCTTTAAAAACCAACTATTGTTGTATATCATCACACGTTGCGGGAAAAAAAAACCTTCTGTAACAACGTGAAAATTTCGAGTTCAAAGTATTAATTTTCCAAAGTCTAGAGACTGAAATGGCCAAATTCCAAAGTTGAGGGTTAAAAATGAAAATTCTGTTTTCTTGACCCATAGAGGTACGCGCCGGATCAAAAGAAACACCCATCGCGGTACACGATGGGGTGTCTGACAAAGTGTGACACGTGTGCCACGTGGCACACGGTGGCAACGTGTGCCGCCACGTGTCACCACGTGGCAACACTGCCGACACGTGTCGCCACGTGGAGCAGCGTCTGCCATGTGGCAGACCTACTGGGTGACTCACCTGGGCCACGTCGCGGTATGCGACGGGTGCCCAGGGACCGGGCGCGGTACGCGATGAGATCCAAACTTTTGCCTATAAATAGCGACCATGGGCATCACAAATCTGCACACCAAATCCGCTCTTACATCTCTCTATTCTCTCTCTAGCCATACCTCGATAAGCGTGCCATACTTTCTCAATAAGCGTGTACGATCCCTCGTTTGTGTACCGACGTTTCCTCGAAATACGTGCCACCCTTCACCCACATTCTACCAAGAAAGGCGTTTGTTCTTGAAAGGCGTGCCATCGATTGTCGAAGATTGGTGCTATCGTTTAAGTGCCAAAGATCAATCAAGAAGTAAAGCAGCGTCGGAGTGCTGCTCGATTTCATAGGGTTTCCAATACGCCAATAAAGGTTAGGCGTAACGACAAGTTCAATATAATATAATATTATATTAAAGGCTTAAGCCTTAAGTCGAAGTTATACTCGATACCTCGATAAAAGAAAAATAAACATAACAAAGAAATGAAGAAAGATAAGATATTGAATATAAATACGTATATATGTGTGTAAGTATATATGTATGCTCTTTGTTATGAAAATATTATTTAATGAATAATGAGTATTCTTAAATAATAAAATAAAAAGAATACGTTTCTTGGAGAAGAAGAAACGTCGGGTTTTAATATAAACTAAAGGTTTATAAATTACTTTAAAACTAAAGGTTTTTAGTTAAAAGAAAATGAACTAAAGGTTCATCAAGGTTGAGATATAAAATAAGACTAAAGGTCTTAAGCCTAATCGTGTATCCGACTAACAAATATTTATACTCGTACTATAGGTGCGAGATAAAGAAGGGAAAGACCCTTGGACTGTGAGTGAAGGCGATCCTAAAGAGATAAGGTGAATACGCCCCCAAACTTTTACTTATTTTAAAATGAGTCCAACTTGTTATATGAAATTATTTACAAGGAACTATGTGTTCCTAAAACCGTTATAAATAAATGGTATAAACCTAGCCCTCAGGCTGTGGTATACGTATGTCTGGATCCTTACATAGGTGGTACTATGCGATGAATGGGCATGATCGCACCACCCTTGGTCGTAGGATGCTCTCCTGCAGGGAGTACGACCGTTGTGTATATTTACGGGTACTTAACTAAGTCAAACACTGCGGGGTTTGCTGAGGTGACCTAGAGTAGAGGCTCGTGTTTATAATGTGTTATTTAACTTTGTTATTCCTAAGCCACGTTGGGCCGAGGCAGGCGTAGTCTCGAGGGGTAATAAAGTAAAAGAAAATATTTTTGCGTCAGCGTGTTCACCAGCATTCGTTGCTGACGTATTTTCTTACATTTTGCAGGTGAACAAGATTAACGCTTGGATATGTCGAAGTGCTATACTTTAAATCCGATGGCTTGGATTATTTTGTAATAACTTAAAATGATGATTTATAAATATAACAATTAATGTTTTGTTAACAACTTAAACGGGTATATTATATCCGTCTTTTAAATATTTGTAAATATTATATTTCGATCCTTAAAGTTTTATAAGACTTCCGCAATTTAACGTAACTCTGATTTATTTACAATTATGGTACCAACTATTGGGTCACACGCCTAGGCCTAAGATGGAGGTGTAACACCTTCATAGTTCAACTCATGGTACACTTGAGCTAAAAACCTAAACTTTTTTAACGCATGTTGCAATATATCACCACACTTAGAGTTAAAAACCTAAACTTTTTTAACACAACTGGTACAACAATTTAAATTCAAAATTCTTTTGCCATGATATTCATGTAGTAAAGCCAACAACAATACAAATATAAAAAACCCCAAGAGCAAATCACAAAAATCATTGTACCCAAGACAAACTTGAATTTCGCCTCATTAATCCGGTAGCAAATGCAATATGATAGAAGTAAAGCTGAATTTTCAAATCAAAGATAAAGATGAGACAATGTACGACAAGTTAAGGTTACAAATATAAACGAATCACAAAAGATGCAATCACAACAGGCTCAAAACCATATAATGGCTGCAACATAAGTTGCTATGCAAAAAAAACTGAATCATCATCACAGCCATAAACAAATTTATCAGATCAAATTACCAACAATCTGTGTTTTGGCAAATCTTATCACAGTCTTAGAGCCACAACGAAGTGCCTTCAAATTCACCATATAGAATATGATCACATACAATAAAGCCACAAAGACCGAGATTCAGTTATTGATACATATGTCAGTGACGCTCAGGAGATCGTCATTGCCTCAACGGCGGCCACACGATTGTCATCAAAATAATGATAATCAATGTCATTAACATGAGTGGTGCTTTTTGAACGCATGCAAGATATATAATCAAAGTAACCATTAAAGCAAACACAAATTTATAATTCGCATACTGTTGAAAAAGAAGAGACTTTTAACAACAAAATGTCTCCACAGCTTCCTCATTACTCAAGTTCTTGCACAAACCATCCGAAAAGAGCCATTATACCACATTACTAAGGTTTCCAAATGGAACCCAACAAAGCCCAAAGGTAGGGTTTAAAGACGTATACAGAGGCAATGCGTTAACCGGTGAGAGACCGTAGATGAGGAGCGGCGATGTTTGTACGTTGTGGTGGAGAGAGAGACGGAGGCGGCGGTGGCACAAATGTCTGATAATATCCGTAGACAATGAAGGGAAAGTAAATTAACAGAGACTCATGTGTAAAGCAGACATAATACGTGGAACACTTAGGCATAACACGTGACACACTCTTATGCCAACACAAAATATATCATAAAAGTTCCATCAAGTACTACACATACAACAATATGTACAACAGAAACAGCTAGCACCATTTATGTTAAGAAAGTTGTGTTTTAATAGATATATATAATGGATTAGGATCATGTGAGAACTATTTTGAAATTGAGAACTCAGAGAACCATTTTAGACCACAAAAAACACTCTTTTTAGCAAAAAATATATATAAAACAAAAAAGAACTTGAAAATAAAAAAAATAAAAAAGCCAAAAAAAATTTATTTGTTATCCCGGTTTTATAAAAAAATAAAAAAAATTGAAAAAAAATATCGGTTTAACAAAATTATACACATATGTATAATACTTATTTTTTAAATTTTATACATGTTTTTGATACACATATGTACAATTTAAGGTCTATGATAATGTACATATGTGTACATTACATAACAAGAGATTAAATGAAATTATACACATGTGTATAATACAAAGTTTTTTTTTGTTTTTTTATAAAACTGGAATGAAATATAAGAATTTTGGTTTATTTATTTTTTTAAAATTTTTGTTATTTTTTGTTTTATGATTTTTTTAAATATTTTTAGAGGTTTTTTTAGTGGTCCAAAATGGTTCTCAAAGTTCTCAATTTTCAAATGGTTCTCTTATGATATAATAACATAATTTGTTGTATTTTGTTCAAGTTTTGTAAGAAGTTTAAAGTTAGAGGATTCTTGTAGCTATTTAAGAAAACTGGAAGGTTTGTTTATATCAACTAGAGGTGCACAAACCGGTTTTTTTAAAAAAACCGGTTCGGTTATTAACCGGACCGGTTTTTTTTGGCCCGGAAAAAAACCGGTTCGGTTAATAACCGGACCGGTTAATAACCGGTTTTTTTCTGTCAAAACCCTAACCGGTTAGGACCGGTTTAGAAACCGGTTAGAACTGGTTAATAAACCGGGTTTTTTATTAACCGGTTTTTTTTATTAATCGGTTTTTTTTTTTTTTTAAATTTCGCGGTTTCAAATACGAATATTTGTTTTTTATATTTTGTACTTAATGAAGACCATTATTTTTTCACAGTATAAACAAACCGGTAACTACAAGGCAAACCGGTAACTACAAGGCAAAACGGACTGACCGAAGCCATTCTTTGCTTTCGTTGTTAGGGTTCTTTGCTTGGAAGATGAGTATGAGTGTGTCTTGGTGAATGTGTTTTCAACAAACCAAAGATTAAAAACACATAACTTTCATTTATAGTTTTTACATTAAAAATACAAACATTAAATCGTTATCGCATATTCGTAACTAAAAAATACAAACATTAAATCATTAACACTGAAGAAATCTCTGCCAAGAACTGTTGTTCATGATTTAACTCAAAAATACAAACATTAAATCGTGAACTAGCAGATGCTCCTGTTGTTCCCAATCGCAGTTTGTTCATGATTTGCCTCCATGTTTGCTGTTTCTTTAACTAAATTAGAAAAATCCAAATCAACAAGTAAATAAGAGCACATATTAGGAAAAAGAATGCTTAGACACGATTACATGAACAACTTGCTGTTTCTTACTCATGATTTGCCTCCATGTTTGCTGTTTCTTTAACTAATTTTCTTCGCTACCCGATCCCGAGCTATTTCTTAGGTAATCGTCGTACGCGGCTTCTTCATCGGTCATTGGTTGAGTGTGTCCTTCATTGACCTCGTCTTCATACAAGCCCGCCTCATACTCCATTTCCCCATCGAGTGAGCGTTGATGTTGTGCCCTATCTAAAGAGTCCAAGTAATCCTTGTAGCAAATCGACATCTCTATAGCTGGTGCAGTGAGTCGAGTCCTCCTAATCGATATAACCTTGCCAGAAACAGAAAAAGCAGACTCCGAAGCTACCGTGGAAGCTTGGACCGTTAGTAAATCTTTGGCCATGGCGGCGAGGATCGGAAACTCATCCTCCTTACCTCTCCACCAAGCCAGCAAATCAAGACTTCTAAATTCATCCGGAGTCATGTGTTTCACAAAGTTGGTACCACCATACCTTCCAAGTTCACTGCTTGGGGTGTTTACCCTTTGACGTTTACCGGCGTCTTCCCAAATCATGTAGTACATCCCCATTTCAAGGTCGGTTTGGGATTGGGATTGGGCAACAGCTCTTAACGAGTCATGAATTTGGGAAGACGACCCGTATTTTGTAAGGTAGACATCATACATGTTTGACAAGGTGGTGTTGAAAGCATTCTTTAAAGTTTGGCTATAATAGGGGTTTTGATCGTCGTTTAACCCAAGCTCATCACAAATTTTTTCTATTAAAGCTTCAACACCACCAACATTGATGCAAGGGTTTAACGCAGCAGCACATGTCAAAACAGCGGGTAGTTGTTGAAAATATTTTCTAAATTTTTCTCTCATTTTTACACCCATATCAAAATAAGGTGCACCCCTACAATCAAGTTCACTCAACTTTGTGCACATGACAGCAATTTTTGGTAAAGCAATGGGGCTTGTTGGATAGTAAACCCCGGATAAACTAGTTGTGCAAGATTTAAAAATTTGAAGGACCTCCGTAACGATCTCAATCAATAACCAGTTTCTAGGATCATATGGTGCACATTTACCCCTACTTGACAAAATTTGATGAAACGCAATTAATGATTCTTTTTGTTGGATGGCTTTCTCAAACATATTACAAGTCGAGTTCCATCTTGTTGGACAATCCCAATTTGGCCCCAACCATTGACAATTAGCTTCTACACAAAATTTTTTGTATCTTGAAAATGTTTTATTGTTGCTAAAAACATCTCGTAACATTCTTTTAAAACTGTTTCTTTGCGTTTCGATCACGTTTAACCCATCTTGCACGGCCAAGTTGATAATATGTGCAATGCATCGGCTATGAAAAAACGCTCCATCACAAATAGGTTTATACTTTAATTTTAAATGGCCAACCGCGGCCGTATTGTTGGACGCGTTATCAAACGAAATTGAAAAGATTTTATCTTCAATTTTGTATTGTCGAATGACTTTATCCAAGATTTGAAAAATATTTCTACCCGTGTGCGGGTAATCAAACAATTGAAACGCAACGGTTCGTTTCATCATTTGCCACGACTCGGGGTCAACCCAATGAGCCGTCACACAAATGTATGAGTCGGGCGAACCATGAGGTACCGACCAAACATCCGTTGTTAAGTTTACACCAGTTTGTAAGTTTGAAAAGTATGAAATTAGTTCGGATTTAGCGTTTTTCCATGCTTTAAGACAATCTTTTCTAAGGGTCGAACGACTTACGTGTTGGTAGCGTGGTTGAACATAGTTTTGCATCATCTCCGTGAATTGAGGGTTGTCGAAGTGGTTGAAAGGAAGTGTTTGTTGAATCACAAAGTTTGAAAACTGTTGACGTACCGCTTCAACGTCGTACGTAAACACCCCTCCTTGATTAGTCATCTCCGGCTGCGAACTACTTCCCGCTTCGTCCTTCAAGGCATTGCAAAAGCGCTGTTGTATATGCGCTTTTAAAGTGGAGTTTGCATCTTTGGCATAGAACTTCAAACAGTGCTTGCATCGAGCTTTTTGGCGACCGTTAGACAGTTCGCATAGGTCGAAATGTTGCCACACATCTTGGTTTCGTTTCGTGGGGATGATCCGAACGACCGTTATGTCTGTGTTCGAGGCACCCATGTTGACGGATGAAGCAGCACTTTGGGAGGCCATGATAATAAGAGCGTATAATCGAGTATGAAATAAACGAGTACGAGTATGAAATAAACGACTACGAAATAAGAGCGTATGGAGTGGTAATGTGGTATAATTGAGTGTGAGATAACAAAATAATCGCGTATGAAATAAACGTTTAGAGCTAGTAGAGTTGTATAATCGAGTGTGAGCTAACCTACCCAACCTAAACTATATATAGTTGTTTGTGGGGGTAAAATGTTAAAAAAAACGGCTAGAAATCAAGAAAAAACGGGCAAAAAAGGACCCAAACGGTCATATGGCCGTTTTATAACGGTCAAAAACCGGTTAACCTAAAAACCGGTTAACAATGCTGGAAATAGAATTTTATAACTATCGCTATTGATGGATTTTGTCGAACGCAACTTTTAGGGTTCTATTTCGCCGCCATCGTTTTGTTTTCGACCGTATTCTTCATCTAAGTTTTGTTTCTCTTTCTTCTCACATTTTAAGAGTTTGTGGTACGAAAATTCTATTTCCAGCATTGTTAGAATTGTTTTTTAGGTCTATTTATTATGTATTCTTGACTTAGTGGTTCATCGTTTTTGGTGAATCATTTTGGGGGTTTTAGAGTTAAGGTTTTGGATAGTAATTATAATAAGAATAACTTGAAGATGTATCATGTTATTTTGTCTTCTTCTTAAAATATCAGAACTCAATCAGAAAAGATCAATCAAAGTACGTGAATGTTTGAGAATCATAGAAAGATCAAACAATGAATAGCCAATTTGTAACATCCTAAAATAGTATAATATTAAATCAAGACAGTCGCATTTAATTATCGTGTGTTAATATTTAATTGATAATTAAATAAAGAAAAGTCATGGACTTGGACTAATTAAGATGGATTAAGGTGAATGGGCCTTAGGTCCATGGGCTTTAAGGGATATAAATATCCCCTAAACCATCCTAAAACCCTAAATCCTCACACTTTCCATCTTATTCTCTACACACTCAAAAACACACACACCACCACACCCTATACGGCCGAGAGAGAGAGACGAGCGAGATCCGAGAGCGAGTAAACGTTATTTGTGATTAGATCTTTGTTATTCGAGTCTTATACAAGATCTAGAGTTCCTAAACAAGCTAACCAAGATCAAACGAGCACGTAAAGGTATGTCTTTTACCTTAAAGTTTACGTTTTTATAAACGTTTAGCCTTAAAACTTAGAACGAGAATAGATCGGGTGTAAATGAAACGTAAAGTTCTAAACTTGATGATAAAACGAACCTAATGAACCCATAAACCTGTGCGGCTCGATTAAAAGAAAACCCTAAGATCTAGTTTGGAACGTTTTAGCTAAAAGGTCTAACCTTTATGTGTTTCGGGCCGAATCTTTATTAAAAATGACCAAAGGAATGATCGCGGGTTGGTTCAAAATCATAACCAAGACTTAAACAATAAAACTGAGATGATTATAGAGGTTTTCGGGATGAGCCGTAGCTGCAACTGAACAACTTCGCCTGCACGCTTAAGTTCGCTTGCAAGCAAGTTCGCCTACTGATCAACTTCACTGTTGATCAAGTTTGCTGCTGGATAAGTTCGTTTAAAGGTTAAGTTCGCTGATGTATAAACTTCGCCACTGGTTAAGTTCGCTAATATGCAACTTCGCCACTGGTTAAGTTCGCTAATATGCAACTTCGCCACTGGTTAAGTTCTCCAATATGCAACTTCGCCACTGGTTAAGTTCGCTAATATATAACCTCGCTACTGGTCAAGTTCGTTGATGTTAAGTTCGCTACTAGCTAAGTTCGCTTAAGTTAAGTTCGGTAACGAATCAGACTTAATACGTTATGAAGAATGAGTTAACGAATTAGAAAATAAATTAAAATCCTAATGAAAAATACGTTAAGACAGTTAATGGAAATAAAATTTTTCCAAGCTGACCTGGCAGCTCGACCCCAGCCAGGGGCTCTGCCCCTTGGAGCCTGCTAGGGGCTGCCGCCCCTAGATCCCTGTTGTCAGGGGCGCTGCCCCCGAACCCCCGTTCGTTGAGGGCAATAGTTTAACTAGAAACACGATATGAAAAGTGATAGTAATTAATACGCCTAATTGTTATACAGCTAGCCGTGCGCTGCCAAAGAAAGAAGTAACCATTAACGGAAGAAGTAACCGAGTTCAGGTGAGTTTCTAGCCCCACTTCCTTGTTATGTTTTCAGGGCTGTGTGTATACTCGATGTGATCAGTCAATACACTTATCCTAAGTGATAAGTGTATGCCCTATGTGATATATGTGTATGGTATGAATGATTGCTTGTCGGTACGTGAACGATCTTCGGATATTGCATGTACCGTTAGGTTATAAATAAAGATATGGGTATTGTATGTAATGCATGGATGAATTCTTGTCGATACGTGAACGATCTTCGGATATTGCATGTATTGCCAAGAATAGATATGATGGCCTCCTTATATGGATATTAAATGATAACTTATATACAGAGTTCCCTATAGGGATAATATACAGAATGTTCTTTTAATGGAAAGCATAGTGTTTCTTTAATGGAAATCCCAGTGTTCCTTTGATGAAAAGCATAGTGTTCCTTTAATGGAAAGCATAGTGTTCCTTCTATGGAAGTATATAGGATGTTCCTTCTATGGAGAATATAAATAGCAGGGTAATAGTAATAGTTCTTTTAATAGATATTATGTGACGTCCTCTTATGGATAATTATACAAGGATAAGATGCGTATGTATGTAAGATATGTGTATGTATTGTATGTCACCTGATTAACTAGAACTCACTCAGCGTAGCTGACTTTTAGTATGCACGCAGGTGAATATGATTAAAGAGCTAGCATGAGGTTGGCACATGGAATGGATCGAACGACTGACATTTGAAGATGGAAGAAATGATGTTTTAATATGATGATTTGTGATATGATTTTAAAGAAAAGATTAAATGTTTTGTAATAAACAATTACGATTTTATATTTTGCGAAAGTTTTAATAAACTCTGATTTGTAGAACTGTGTTTATGAGTAAATCCGACGCTAAAGTAGGGCCACCGGGAACGGGGCCTTACACAATTTAATGAGGGAGCTTAACGTTGGGCTAAAGTTAATCACCTCATTTGGCGTCGGAGAATCATTTACCATGAACTACCATTGCCACTACAAGTTCTTTCTGAGCTAGTCCTTTAACGAATTATAATTGATCCACTTTGGATGGCATGTGAATCATTGTTTTAGTTGTTTTTATCTATAAGTGCTATTGTTGTTAACATAGATTATTGTGGAAACTACAAGATGGTAAGAAAGCTTAATCTTACGCCACGCAAGTTACTATGTTTGATGGTTTGCATTTTGTCGAGAAGGAAGTTGTTTCAAGCAGCACACGAGGACTGTGAAGCAAATTGCTTGTCGTCTCTCATGCTGATGTTCAGTTGGCATGTTGACTTGCTAACTCAATGTCATATTTTGTCTTATTTTATTAGTCAAACATATTAGAAGGTCTCAACATGAAAAGACATACACTTTCAGAGCATATAATGTAAATATTAGATTAGTGTGTGTAACCCTAGGTTTTGTTCTATATAATGGGACGCATGTTTAACTTCATCTCTCAAACTAAAACCATTCATCACCTCATTTTATGTATCCGATAAAATCTATTTATATGATGTTAATTATTGATTCAGATTTCTAAGCCCCTAATACTTGTCTGTGTCTTTGGTAGGTTAATGGTTCAGGCAGCCATTTTAATCTCATCGGATCATTATAACATGTTGATTGCTTATAGCGTTCGTAAGATTATGAATTTTTTAAATTTCAAACATCTATTTTTTCATACATCTGGTTCCATATTATAAAAATGCATAAATCTGACTTGGTAAAATCCAGATATTCACCATCTACTTTTAGATTATGCTCGTAATATCTTCACCGTGTACTTTTAGATCTAACAAATTCTTTGGTGCAGTTGTGACATTCGTCAAATTCGGATTTTGATTTTCTTTCACGCTTTATTTTAATAAGTTATACTTCGAACCCGTCATGTAGGCGTGTACTAATCATTGTTCTTTTAACAAAAATTAGTTATAAATTGTAAAGGGTAATACTTGCCATCTTTGAATCTATATTAACATTTATAAAGTTTAATACCCCTTTTATAAGATGTTTAGAACTTGGGGGACCTTTTGTGTAAATATGTATATATAAACCTAACCAAACCCCAGGCTTAACATCACATAACCCACCATCCGTCACCCACACCCCAGCCGCTATTCCGGCGACCACGATTTCCGGCGAAGCTGATTTCCCGCAGCCGCCGCCACTCCCGCCGGCCACCACCTCCGATCACCACCCACAACTTCTTTTTTCTTTTTTCCGGCGAGCCAAACTCCGGCAGCAGCTCCGAAACACCCCACTACCTCCGCCCGCCGTTTCTACCTCAACTCCCTCTCTTCTCCGCACGTTTTTCCGGCACCGCAGCTCTCTCCCCACCGTTCTCTCTCTGTGTTCTCTTTCTCTCTCTGTTTCTCTCTCTCACTCTCTTTTTCTCTCTATCTCCCTTGCCGCTGCCCTCGTCTCCGGCGGGTTTAGCTCGGGTTCTTCCCGGTGTAGAGCCACGAGTATATACACGTCTAATAGGTAAATCAATTTGGGTTTTGGTGTTATAAATTGTCATATATCGATTGTCGGATTTAAATTGTTAATATTTGTTTTGGTATTATCGGTTATATTTTGGTTAAATAGTTTGAAACGAATCGGGTTTGCGTTGTTGGTATGAATTGGGTAAAAGATGAACACCCGAGAAATGGATATAATAAGTTCTTGGGTTTAATTATTTTGGTTCGGTTTGGTTGGTATGTTTATTAAATTAGAAGTCTCGGGTTCGGGTCATCCTAGATCGGTTTTTGGTATTGTTTCTTGTTATACTTAATAAATTTATTATTACTATTAGTATTAACATAAATACGTAAAGATTATTATTATTATTAACTAGATTATTATTATTATCATTATTATTATTAACTAGATTATTATTATTATTATCATTATTATTATTAACTAGATAATTATTAGTATTATCATTATTATTATAAATATTAAAGTTATTAATATTATTAAAGATCATATTATTATTATCTTCATATTATTATCATCAATTATTAGCAATAATATCATTATAGCTATTTTATGAATTCGTTTAAAAATCAAACCGACATCGAGTATAATATCATTATTTACTATCAATATTATTTATTATTACTATTATTTTTATCAACAACATTTTAATTAATACTAAGATCGTTATTCTTAAACTAATATTATTAGTATTATACTAAATTAGTATTATTAATAATAATTATTGTTATTATTATTATCATTATTATCTTATATATATATATATATATATATTCATAACATGTTTCAAAACTATCATTATCATTATTATCATCATCATAAATAATATTATTATAAGCTTCATTATAAATTCATTTTCATAAAAAACAAACTTTTGATTTAAAACCATCTTGCTTATATTTAATATCGGTTAGTTATTTAAAAGCCCAATAAAATAATATTATTTTATTTTAATTGTCATTTAAGTACGAGTCCCTAACCATTAACAAATTAACCGATAATCCGATTTACAACCGAATCTCCTCGTTCAATGTTTCCAATATAGTTTCATTATGGTTTCAAGTTCATTAATATATATTACATTATTTATTTTAGCTAAGGTGTTTATCGTTTCAAGTCGGATCTGTTCGTTTACCGTTCGAGCTTCATTTATTTATCTATTAAGTTTATCGGTTCATCAATCGAGGTGAGTACTTTCATACCCCTTTTTCCATATTCCATTTTGGGTTGACATTTCATACTTATCAAACTAAATGCTTTATTTACTTGAATATTTAAAACCCACAAACGTGATTGTATACTTTACTTAAATAAATGCTTGATTTGGTGTTCTATGCTTACATGCTTATATGCTTATGTGTTTACCGCTTTTGGAAGGTTGATTCATAAATCCGTGAACTATCTGGTATTCTCTTATAGCACGGTGCCGTTAATGTATTCTTATTAACGACTTCACGAAATCCCGATTCCATTTGGTATTCTCTTATGGAGGGTGTCGTTAATGTATTCTTATTAACGACTTCATGAAATCCGGATCTATTTATAGACGGTGCCGCTAATGTATTCTTATTAGCGACTTCATATTATCTAAATTATTGTTATTTATTTATCGTTTTGTATACAAGTTTTGTGGCTTTTTATTACTATATATTTATATGCTTAATCTTATGAATTGCTCACCAACCTTTGTGTTGACAAACTTTATTTTATGAAATGCTACAGGTTTGACTTTTGTTGACTCGAGGACTTGATGAAAACGTTACCAAGACTATTAGGATATTAGTAAAACGAACAATATAATTGCTACTTGTATTCAACTTGTTTGCGTGGACGAGATGTGTTGATTATTGATTGTTGAAATAAAATGAGTTGAATAAATATTGTCACTTTAAATGGTGTCTTGTGTATTTGTCCAATCACGTTGCACCCCGGCATGTTCCGCCTTTGGTCGGGGTGTGACAGCAGTGATTGCAATGTGTCACACTTTGATTGGTGTCTACGTGGAAGCATTGTAAACGAGCCTTGCTTTAAGTATAAAGCGTGAAACCGGGGTGCCTAAAGGATGAAAAAGAGATTGAGGAAAAAATTAACACAAGACTCAAGATCTGTGGAATGAAATATACTCAAGAGTCAAGAGAGATTTCTTTAGGAAGTGAAATAAGTTTTGATGTACAAATACAAAAGTTGTAATGTGTTTGCAAAACTAATTTATGAATCATTAGTTGTTACAATCAGTTTTGATTTTTGAATTTGCTTTGCATCAAGTTTTTTCCCCTTTCAATGTATATAAGAAGCCAAAACGAAAATCTCCCAATGTATATACAACTTTTGTTATATTTAACAGCAACCCATTTGTTTAACAAAGCAAAAATAATTATTGTATTTACATATGATATCTTATAATATCTTATAGTATCATATTAAATGATATCTTCACATCATTTCAAATAGGAGAATATCATATAAAATCATCCCATTATTAGCATTAATTAGTGTTATTTCATGTTGAATCAATAATATCAAATCATAATACATTTACCATATCAAGTCAGTGACTTATCAAACACCTGCACTTCAATTTTTTTTCCTTTTTTTTCCAATTAATCACATATCAAATGTGGTTAGAATAACAAATTCAATTTGATGAGGTGTTGAATTGTTGATGACAAAAGGTAACAAACTAGCATAGACTAATTCACCAACCAACCCCACTTTCTCCTTAAAAAACTGGTTAATTAAACTAACAATCATTTGACCTTTTATTTTTAATAGCAAATTTATTTTTAATCTTTGTTGTAGGTGAGCAACAAAACTGAATTATACATTTCGCTTACTAATTTACAAGTAATGTAATTTGTTTATCTTACTATATCAACCGGTCCTATGTAAGTGGGCTATTGATTAGGTTTCAAGTGAGTAATTGGGCCTTACCAATGGATTATAGAAAGTGGGACTAATTGGGCTCAATGGATAATGTTGACTCATGTTTTTTCAACAACAGCATCACCTGATCACCACATGGCATGTGCCTCATTGGTAACTATACATTATACAAATCTTGACACTGGTTATGAAAGTCTCTCTCTACAATTATACAAATCTTGATAATGGTTATGCAACTTAATCACATGTGTTGTGATACCATGTGACTGCTTGTTTCTTTTGTTGTCATGCTACAACTATCTTTGATAATTACCAAATATCCAAAAGCTTATTTATATAACCGTTCATGTTCGGTCCTAGAGAAAGATTTGGGGTCACTGATCCCGACGAAGTATCTTTTAGTAGAGGTATTAAGTGTTGTCGTTTTCTTATAGTTTTAACTTGACAAATAAATGATAGTTCATATTCCACATTTAAAACTAAAAATATATATAGTTGAAGTAATAGGGTGGGTTATAACCTTTTGAGGGTCCGAAGTGACACACCACTCTCTCTTTGTCTAATTTACTTATTATATATGAGTCACATGTTAGCATGTGAGATTATGCATTTACATGTATTTACAACCATCAATCATTGATCATATGCCCATCACTCTTTGTGTGCATTTTTTTCGCAAGAATCCATACCACGCACTCTACGTATAAATTTGTTGAAACCTTATATAAAAATTAAAAACAGAAAATACGAAAACTGGGTTTAAGTCCAATACTTATTCTTGTTTTAATTGCGTTAACCAACATAACATAAAAGATAATAATGTTTCTTTTGGTAACCATGAGAACCCGTTTAACAACATAAAAGACAATAATGTTTTTTTTTTTTGTAATCATGAGAACCCGTAAATTAAAAGCTTATGTGACTCGCCAATACTTTATTACTGAACAAGATTACTTTAATGATAACTTATGTTGTACACGTGACATTTAAGAAGTTTTGGTATGTAATCAGTAAAAACTAATATTTGAATTGAGACCCTTGCTAGAGGGGAATTATCCAAGTGCTTAACATTGCACAATCTTTAAAATGTTTTTCATTTTATAATTGTTGGTAATAAAATATAACTATGTGATAACTGGGTAGAATTGGGTATTGAGTGGTTTTTACTCATAAATCATGAATCTTTGTCTTGTGCTTTTAAGAATGTTTTCTTTTTCAAATGAAATAATGTTTTTCTAGGGATTCGATCAACTTTTTGTGCTTTGCTTTATGCAGGTTAGATTGTGTTGTAGCATTGCCTTCACTTTGAAGAAACTCTAAATATGCCCACAACTTTCCATCATTTTAAAGCAAGAAACTCTAAAAAGTTTTATTCTAATAACAAATTCTATAGATATTTAGTGTAAACATAAGTGTTAACACTTAACACTAACGTGTAATGATGGTGAATTACTGATCAGTTATATGTTTATTCGTATAGAAAAATTAACTTTTTTACCTGACATATATATATAGGGTATGGTTAATGTAAAAAACAATATTTTTATGAGAAGAATAAGAATAGATCTAAGCCATTGGATCTATGATCTAGTGGTTGAGATTGGTAGTTTTTAAATAATTGTATTGTTTCATATTTACATTGTATAGTGTCATATTTAGGTGGTTTATTTTATTTTAAAGCTCTTCTCACCCTTCTCACAAAACACTTGTTTTTTATTTGAACTCTTATATATATATATATATATATATATATATATATATCATGAAAATGACTAAGTTGACGAATGGAAGTATGGAAGAAAACACATTCTATCCCATGTTCCTGTCGGATGATTATTCATAAGTTCCAAATTTCCCAGACTGTCCCATTACCTTCTAGATCTCAACCCTTTATTATTATTATTATTATTATTATTATTATTATTATTATTATTATCCATGTTAATCTTCCCCATGTTATTTGCTTAACTACTCCACTGCTTCCAAATAATTTTATCACCACTTCACTCCCATTTATCTTCTAAAACCAGATCCAAAATGGTCCAAATGTAACATACATAATTCATCACAAAAAAAAACATTCAACGTAACAGCAATGATCACAATGCCTAAACCCCGTTGTTCATTCGGGTTGTTATTGTTATTGTTCTGTTGTTCTTTAGTGCCCGCATATGTGACCGAGGCTAACAATGAAGCTTTGGTTCTGTTATCCATTAAATCACACCTTATTGATCCTCTAGATCAGCTTAAAGATTGGAAGACCTCTACACAACACAACACGCATTGTAATTGGACCGGAATCACGTGTAATTCGAATGGAATTGTCGAAAAGCTTGATCTTTCGGGGCGTAATTTGAGTGGGAAGATACCGGATGAGATTCAACGGCTTCGGGGTCTTACTTCGATCAATCTATGCTGTAACGGGTTCTCTTCACCGCTACCGAAATTATTTTCGAATCTTACACGGCTAGAAATGTTGGACTTGAGTCAAAATTATTTTGTTGACTCGTTCCCGAGTGGTTTAGGGATGGCGGTCGGGTTGAGTTTACTCAACGCGTCGAGTAATAACTTTTCGGGCGACATCCCGGAAGATATTGGGAATAACACCGCGCTAGAGACGTTGGATTTAAGAGGGAATTTCTTCGTTGGTTCGATTCCCGTGTCGTTCAGGAATTTGAAAAAATTAAGGTTTCTTGGGCTTTCGGGGAACAATTTAACGGGCCCGATCACGAAAGAAATCGGAGAAATGTCGTCTTTGGAGAGTATTATTCTCGGGTTCAATGAGTTTGTGGGCGGTATTCCGGCAAAGTTCGGGAATTTGACAAGCTTAAAGTATCTTGATCTCGCGTATGGGAATCTTGGCGGTTCTATTCCGCCAGAGCTCGGGAATCTAAAGGAGTTAGAAGCAATGTTCTTGTACAAGAACAATTTGGTAGGAAAGATTCCCCCCGAGCTCGGGAAATTGACTTCCCTAACTCAACTGGATCTCTCAGATAACATGTTATCAGGAGAGATCCCAACTGAGATATCAGCATTAAAGAGCTTACAACTCTTCAATGTGATGTCCAACAGACTGTTAGGTTCTATTCCACCCGGAATCAGCAACCTGACTCAACTCGGAGTTCTCGAGCTCTGGAACAACTCCTTTTCCGGTACTCTCCCATCCGATCTCGGCCGCAACTCCCCTCTCGAATGGGTCGACGTATCATCGAATTCCTTCTCCGGACCGATCCCCGAAACCATTTGTAACCGCGGCAATCTAACCAAGCTAATACTATTCAATAACAAATTCTCCGGCCCGGTTCCTACCGGTTTGTCAACATGTAACTCGTTAGTTCGCGTCCGGATGCAAAATAACCTCCTTTCGGGAACGATTCCGGTCGGATTCGGTACTCTCCCAAACCTCCAAAGGCTGGAATTAGCAAACAACAATATCACCGGTGAAATCCCTAACGACATTGCATCATCAACTTCCATTTCGTTCATTGACTTTTCACAAAATCATCTAAAGTCAACGCTTCCTTCGTCTATTTTGACCATCCCAAATCTTCAAAACTTCCTGGTTTCCAATAATAATCTCATCGGAAAAATCCCAAATCAATTCCAAGATTGCCCTTCACTATCAATTCTCGATCTTTCCGATAACCACTTCACCGGCGAAATTCCGGCGAGTATAGCTTCATGTCAGAAACTCGTATACTTAAACCTCAAGAACAACCAACTCGCCGGAGAGATTCCGGTACCCATTTCCAAAATGCAAACGTTAGCAGTTCTTGACTTATCCAACAATTCTTTAACCGGAAGCATCCCGGAAAGCTTCGGCAACTCGCCGGCGTTGGAATCGTTAAACGTATCGTACAACAGACTTCAAGGTCCGGTGCCGGAAAACGGTATGCTGAAAACAATAAACCCTAATGATCTCGCCGGAAACTTAAACTTATGTGGTAATGTTTTACACCCATGTGCCGGAACTGGTTATAATTCACGGCGTAATAGTTTGCACGTGACCCACGTGGTCGCCGGATGGCTGATCGGAATGTCGGTGGTGTTGGCTGTTTTAACTGCCGCCGTTGCCGGAAAGTCTCTGTATAGTAAATTATACACAAACGGAAGCTGTTTTGATAATAATCGGAAAGGCGAGTGGCCGTGGAGATTAATGGCGTTTCAAAAGGTGGATTTTAGTAGCTCCGATATTATTAATTGTTTAAAGGAATCGAACGTGATCGGAATGGGAGCTACCGGAGTTGTGTATAAAGCGGAGGTTCGCCGGTCAAATGTTACCGTCGCGGTCAAAAAGCTATGGAGGATGAAATCCGACATCGAATCGGGAAGTAGCACGGGCGATTTCGTCGGAGAAGTGAACGTGTTGGGGAAACTCCGGCACCGGAATATTGTCCGGTTGTTGGGGTTTGTTTATAACGATAGGGATGCGATGATCGTTTACGAGTATATGTCGAACGGGAGTCTTGGAGAGGCGTTGCAAGGGCGTGGACAGATACTCGTGGATTGGGTTTTGCGGTATAATATTGCGGTCGGGGTGGCCCATGGGTTGGCTTATTTGCACCATGATTGTTACCCGCCCGTGATTCATCGTGATGTGAAGCCGAATAATATTTTGCTTGACGAGAATTTAGAGGCCCAAATTGCGGATTTTGGGCTGGCGAGGATGATGGTGAAGAAGAATGAGACGGTGTCGATGGTCGCTGGATCGTACGGGTACATCGCTCCCGGTGAGTATTTGAAAATTACATAAAAATTTAAACAGTAAGAAATGTATTCGGAAATCACGAGTAACTTTTTACAAGCTAATGGTCATAAGATTAAGATTACCAATATTTGTCTTATTGAGTTATTGTCTTAGGCTGAGGGGTGTGGGGAGCTTTAATGGGGGCTCCAACCAATAATATTATGACGTGTGGCAGAGAGAGAAACTGGATAAGGGGGGTGTTGGAGCCCCCGTTGGAGTCTCTGGCCTTGGTGTGGAGGGGCTCCAGCGAATTTTTTTTTTATTTTTTTATAAATATATTCAAACAACGTATTATTAAAAAAACTCATAAATTATTAAAAAAAAAAACACATTAATAAAAAAACACATTAATATCTAAAAATAAAATAAAAATTAAAGTACTAAAAAAAACATTCTTCTTATTCTTCGGCTTGGTCTTCTTCGATCAACCTCTTTCGGATACGTTCCTTTTGCTTTTCCATTAGCATTTGATCGACCGGATTTAGGTTACTGAAGTCTCTAGTAAGAAAGTCCAAATCTCTCATTCGACTTTTTTCCTTTTTGTCATAAGAGACCACCTCCATGGTTTTGTTGAATTTATTGAGGGATTCAACAAGATTGGCGATGTTTACGGCTTCCCCCTCAGCCGGTTTTTTCCCCTTGGCGTCCCTTCCCAATGGCCACCTCCTCGGCGGTGAAGACGTTTCCTCCTCCGCAATGTTTAGGTCGAATCCAACGCGGCAATCCGACCCGGTTGAAGTGCTATACGCTCCAGACGAACTAGTTTTAGTCCGTTTTGGCCTTACTTCCGCATCAAAGTCCGGCGCCACCAGCTCAACCCACTTGGAACACCTTTTCAACCTCTCCCACAACTTTAAATCGTCCCACGTCTTTACCATCCCATACCTCCGCAAACACTCCTGCTTCCACTCTTCGACCGTGAAATTGTAAACCGCCAAATCATCACTGCCACTTGGTCTCATACGACCGCTGTTCCTGTTGAAAAGATTAGTAAACAAGCCGACAAATTTTCTGATTTCGGACCACCGACCCGAAATCATATCGGCGTTCCGCTCTGTACTCCCAACGAGCATGTAGAACGTCTCCCTAACCTTTGTCCAAAAAATCTTGCTCTTTTGGTAGTCGGCTGCAAAATGACTAAATAAATTAGATTTCCATTTAACTTTTTTATTTAACTTTTTTATTAAAAATCATTTTTAAAAACGTTAAAACAATTACCGCAACGCCGATCCTCATAAATGACTATCCAAGCCCGACACAAGGCTTCCTTCTCATCCGATGACCACGGAGTGGCTTTCCGTTTCGTCCTCGGAGTCGAAGCCGGTCCCGACCCGTCCGTTGCAACTTTTTTTTCCGGTGGACGCGTCTTTTTGGTCTCGTAGCTTCACCGTGTGATTCTTGTGTCTCCGGAACAACAAAGTTAGGAGACGGTTGTGTGTTGGATGGTTGAAAGCCGGATGATTCTTGCGGCTCCGAATAAAACATCGGTTGGTGCGGTGACGACCATAAATCATCGTCAAGATAATCTGAATCAAGGTTTGGGAACCAATTTCCAGCCATTTTTTTTAAAAAAAAGTTGAGAAGATGAATTGATTTTGGGTGAAGGTTTGAAGTTTTGGTATAAAAATGGGTGAAATGGGGTATAATTATATAGGAAAAATATTTTTTTTTTTGGTTTGTTCGGCTCCCAACGGTCAAAAAACCATCAAAAGTTGTGCAGCCCTCTCTCTTCTCCCGCTAACCGGCTCACGCCTGCATTGTTTTTCGCGTTAGCGCCCCGTTAGCGCCCTGGTGGTGTGGTGTTAGCGCCTGGGGGCGCGAGCGGAGGGGCTCTAGCGCCCCCGTTGAAGCCCCACACCCCTCAGCCTTAGTAGTTTTCCTGGATAACTGACGCATATCAATCTTGACTGCAGAATATGGTTACACTTTAAAAGTTGACGAAAAGAGTGACGTATATAGCTACGGGGTGGTTTTAATGGAACTCATCACCGGGAAACGACCAACTGAGCCCGAATTTGGAGATTCAGTCAACATAGTCGAATGGGTTCGTCAGAAAATCAAAGAAAACAAACTGTTAACACAAGTAATAGACCAAAATGTAGGAAACTGCAAACATGTAGAAGAAGAGATGATTTTAGTACTCAGAATAGCGCTACTTTGTACCGCAAAGCTTCCAAAAGATCGACCCTCCATGAGAGATGTTATAAGCATGCTTGAGGAGGCTCGGCCAAGACGAAAAGGCGGTAGTAACACCAACTACAGTCCAACAACTAATGATAAAGATAAGCCCGTATTTAGCACATCCCCAGTAAACAACCTATTGTAAGGTGATTAGTGCAACCTGGAACATGGTTTTCTGTTAATTATGTGTAGTTAATATGCATGCTGATTTCTACTGAAAATAATGTAAACATAGCACTTATTCTTTGTTGTTAAATGAGTTCGGATTTTAATTCGAAAGAAAATTAACATCATAATTTTTTTAACCGTTGCCTGTAGTGGCATACTTATAAGTATAACTCACTCTAATATAGACATATAATCATGTCGAACAAGTAAAACAAAATTTTAAAAAAGTTAAGAAAAGAAAAACAATTACAAAAGATTTGGGTCAAACATGTTAGGTTGACTTTGACTTTGACTTTGACTTTGACACTATGAACCACTTTCTTTTATAACTTATCAGACATTAGTTTATATAGACACCTTATTCATTCATTTAGCATATCTGATATTTACAAAATCAAAGAAATCCGATGGTAAAGACTTTAAGTTTGCAGCATTACACATGACAAACAAAGTAAAAACAGCCTAAAAAGCCGAATGAACCAAACTAAATGCCGGTTCTGGTTTTCTTTTCTTGACATGTTGGCGATGCAATGGTACGTTTACGGTCACCAAGTCTTGTATATTCATAATTTCTCATGATACGAAGTCGTTTCACTGACTGTAAAAACATCCTGAAATCAAACAATGTCTCCAGTCACCACCATGTTATACAGAAAACAATATCTTAATAAGTTAATAACTGTTACGTAACGTGTACAAAACTCAAAGCCTACCTCACTACCCAATTAAACAGTGTGACCAGGTAAAACGCAGCTTACGCTGTCAAGATATTTCTTTTATTCTTTTCTTTAGTTTTATAAATAACTAGTGTGTTAAACATAATTATTTACTTTGGCAAGAATTGGTTTAGGAGGTTTTAATACATTTCAAGTACACTATGGGGCGACTCGCGACGTAGTTAATAAATTAATGGTACATAAAATACGAAATGTACCACCAAGGGATGTCTCCAACAAGCATACGGTTCCCGTCTTTGTCTTCATAAGTAAGCACAAACTCAGCTGTTGCATCCAACAGTTTTGACTGTCTTGCTGCTTCTGTGCTTGATCCTGGACACCGAAAGTAAAAAAACATTGTAATCAGGATTTGTATAATGTCTACGGTTGTAAACGAAACAATTCGTTTTAGCTTTTATCCAACAAATGGATGGTTCATGAGCACATAACCAGACGAAGTTTCATGTTCGCAAACTCAAAAGGATATGAATTCGTCCGTGTTTGTTCGTTATGGCAGAATTTTAAAAACCTTTAATGAACGAACATGAACGAACGTAAATGAACGAGCATAAACAAACACATTACCAATGTTCGTGAACACAATTGTTATTGAACGAACACGAACTTTGTTCATGGTCATTCATTTAATTAAACGAACAAAATTTCTTGTCCATGTTCTTTCATTTTTTAAACGAGCTTAAATTAATGAACTTTGTCAAAAGTTTGGTTCACCTACAACCCGGATTATATCATATCTACCCCTCAAAACTTGGTATAATATCACATTTATCAACAAAAATCACAATATCAAGTACCCAATTTCAAATTTATGACATCTATAGCTTTCCCTTAAATTTTGCATTAGGATATGCGAGATTAAAGTGTAAGGAGATAGACAAAGGTATAATGGTCATATTCTAAATTGTATTTAATAAAATGGATAAATATGAAATTTTAAATATTTTGAATAGGCATATGTGATATTAATACTTTTACTTGGGTAGATGTGTTTCAAAGATATATGAAACTGAATCATTTACTTATCAACGGGTTGATTAGGAAGTTGTCATATTACTATAGTCTATAATTTTAACACATAAAAATGTTGTCTTTGATTCAAAAGTTTAAATCTATTTTGTAATGACAAGTTCATAACATATTCATATCTTGTAAAACAATTGACAAGGGAATATACGAAATTAACAAAAAGAAACACAAAACTTACGTTCTTCACAGAACATATCTTCCAATGTTTGCGACAATGTTTCATATGAATTATGCGCGTTAAGATCAACTTTCCTTTCGTACAAGGTTCCATCCATGTTCACCTTCACGGGTTGATAACCGTTTTCAAAAACCACTTCATTCAAATCGGGTAGCGAGGTAGATTGTTCTTCGGGTGACTTAGTATGGAAAGCCAGCCTGTGAACTCTTCTTAACGGAGGCCATCCAACCACACTACACCAATAAAATTCCCATCTCAAAGATTCAGTTTTGACCTTTGTCTTTTAATCTTTTATATTTCTTAACAAGTGTATGCAATTGATCAATTCATCATTTCATCTTGATACTAAGAGTTCCAAATTATATCAACAAATAAGAAGTAAATATAAAATTCCTATTGTGTAATGATCGATATACCTCCGTTACATAAAAGAATCATAGCAAAAACAAACTTGCCATTAATAAGAATAATATGCAACAAATCAAGAAAGTAATATTCACATTTATTCATTGACTTGAAAATAAAATTTCTAGATTATGAATATAAAACTCCAAATGTGCCCTATATGTATTTTCTAACATTCACCCAAAAATGTATAAACATATATTAAATATTCGATGCAAAATTAAAAATTCACCCAAAATGTAAAACATAAATTAAAAACACATAAACATAGATTAACAAAAGGGGTGGGTTTTAAATATTAATTACCTTGAAGGAGAAGCAGTTAATAATCTTGCATGTTGACAACTACCACCATCATCACTTCCAACACTCAATTCAATCCCTAATTCAAGATTCCGATCATCAACTGCAACCGGAAACGGTGAAGAAACCTCAGATGAAACACCCATGTCTTGATTATTATTATTATTATTATTATTATTGCCGGCGGTGGTTGACTCATCGGACGACACTCCGCCACCGTCGCCGTCCATATGCAAAAAACTGAAAGTTTTCAATAGTTGAGAAAAGGGTGAGTTTAGATTAGAATAATATATATGAAAGAGGGATCATATCCGGTGGACGGTGGTGGTTGCGGCGATGGGCGGTGGGACCTAGATGTCGGTTTCAACAATCTGAACCTTTATGAGTTTATTTGTTTGTAGCTCTACTTTACTAAATTTAGGCACACTTAACTCAACTCAACTCAACTCAACTCAACTGTCACAGGAAAAGACATATCTAGAAAGAAAGCCTTGATGTTTTGTCACTTTCTAACACGTGTTTTCTTCTTTTTTATTTTTAAGGAATTGATGATGGGTTTCAAAAGGGTAATATTTTTATTGTAAAGTTGTATGTCATTGGTTATTAAATAAATTTTATAAAATATAAAAGCTAAAGAGTTAGTATCTATTGTCTGATGACATAAAAAAAACGAAAATATAAATAAAATGTTTAGGACCTTAGGTGTATAGTTTAAAAAAGGGTCATGCTAATAAGACACAAATCTTCAAAATTAAGACACCTTTCATATGACTCGTATAGCTTATACGAGTCATATAGACACTCTGACATCCACCAGTTTTCTTGAAAAAGGTGTTTGATCAGATTCTTAAACGATTCGTATAACTTATACGAGACGATGTTGATTTTATACAAGTAGTATAGATTATACTACTTGTATAATGCCCATACACCTTCTACTCCTCTAGACGAATAGTATAGCCTATACGAGCCGTTTTGGATCTTTATACACCTAGGGCCGTCTCCGAGAATTATTTAAAAAAAATTTGGGGCCAAAGGAGAAAACAAATTTGGGCCTTAAGTAAAAGGGTATTTTTGTTGGATTTAAACAATTTAATTTTAAAAAAAATGAGAAACAAAAACAAAATCTAAAAGTTTTTAGGACAAAAGGTTGTCATCTCGTGATGGCCATGCATCTCGTATGGCTCAGCCCGCCAGGTTATACGTGGGGATACTCATATTGGGGCTTTTACTGGGGTGCAGCAAGGGGACCCCCTTGGCCCTTTTCTATTTGCGTTGGTCCTCCATCTGCTTATCCTTAGTGTGCAAGGGACATGTTCCTTGCCTTTCCATGCTTGGTATTTAGACGATGGCACTATCATTGGTAAGGCTGAGGAGGTTGCTAGGGCGTTGGGCATTATTCGCTCAGAGGGGGTGTCTTTGGGGCTTAGGCTTAATATTCAGAAAACGGAGATTTTTTTTGCCATTATGCAATGGTTCGAAGAATGTGCCGGGTTTATTCCCTAGAGAGATTAGCAGGCCTGTGAGGGGAATTAAACTCCTGGGGGAGCGGTTAGTCGGGATGCAGGGTTTATTCGGTATTTGGCAAATAAAAGAGCTTTGAGGGCGGTTGAACTTATGAAACGCCTGCCGGACCTTAGGGACCCCCAAAGTGAGATCCTTTTGTTGCGTTCATGCATGGGGGTTGCTAAGTTAGTGTTTGGGCTTCGGACCTGTTAACCTGAACATGTCAAAGAGGCTGTGGGCATCTTTGATGCGGGCCTGCGGGGGGCAACTGAAGATATTGTTGTGTGTGGAGGACCGTATTTTTGGGACCTCCAGTGGAGGTTGGCTTCCTTCCCTATGTGTTGCGGAGGCTTAGGAATTTTCTCGGCTGAGGATGTCTCTGCATATGCCTTTGTGGCTTCCAGGGCCCAGTCGTGGAAATTGCAGGACCACATCTTGCGAAGCGCTGGGGTTATGGGGGTAGATACTGACTGCTCCCTTGCACTTGGTAATATTGGAACAACTCTTTCGGACCTTGATCTAGGCGGTTTTACTGATAAGGAGACCGCCCCCAAGAAACCTTAACAAACCTTGGCGAGTGCTCTTTATGGTAAACACGTACATGATTTGGAGGAGCGATTCGATATGACACCGAGACAAAAGGCAGTTTTTGCTTGTCTCAAGGGGGCTCATGCCCTAGATTTTTTGACTGTTGTACCCATTGAAGGTCTTGGGCAACGGATGTCGGCATTTGAATACAGAGCCATCCTTAAATACCGGCTCATGATTCCTATTTTCCATCCAAACGAATCATGCCCAATTTGTAAAAAAGCCTGTCTGGATAAATTTGGTGAGCATGCCCTCCACTGTAAGGAATTGCCGGGGTTCAAGTATCGTCACGACTGGATTAGAGATGTCTTATGGAATGTGCTTAGGCGTGCCGGGATCTCAGCCAAAAAAGAGGCACATGTTAACTTTCTGACTGATCCGAGAGAAGGAAGATCTACACTGCGTCCTGCGGACGTTCTTGTGTTTGGATGGGCCTCACTGGGGTGTCCCCGTTGGTGGGGCTGAGAGACAGTGGGTTCGTTCCGAGACAGGCGGTTTTGAGGGCGGAATCTAGGAAGGTTGCTAAGCATGAGGCAGCGTGTTTGGAGAATCAACACGTGTTCATTCCATTTGCCTTCGACACATTTGGATCTCTAGCTCCCGAGGCGGTTCGCTTCTTGGAACGGGTGCAGAAGGTGGTCCACAGTGACTCGCAGAGCCCGAGGAACCAAGAATTTATATTTAGTAGAATAGGCTTTGCGATCCAAAAGGGGATAGCGGCACAACTTGTTGCTCGCTTACATATTATCCAGATGTAGTTTGGTTGGTGTTAAATGTTAATAAAATCAAAAGTCAAAACTGACTAAAAAAAATTATCTTCTAAAAAAAATCAAATTGTCTCGTATAGTTCATACAACTCGTATAGGCCTCTATTCGTACAGGTCTTCTCGTATTAACTAGTCAACGGATTCTGACAAAAATATGACCCCTATACGAGTAGTATGAGCTATACGACTCGTATAGGTAGACCAAGGTGTCCAAACAGCAAAATGAATGTTTTAATAGACAAGACCTTAAAAAACGAATATGTATATTTCGGATAACCAAGTCGGGTATTATCTAATACAGTATTTGGACCCATACCCGTATAAAATTTATAGCTAATCTCATATTTGGTCTTGTGCCCAAGTTCTTATATTATTTTAGTACGTTGTTAATAATAGTGGTATTTATTGCAATAATATTTTATTAATATCATCTGATGAAATAACAAAACTTGTTAATCAAGACATGTTATTTAACAAAACAACACAAATACAAATAAAACAACATTCAATCACGTGGATACAAATAAACACTACTGAAATTTAAAACACCATGTTGAAAACACATACTTAAGGAAAATGCTTTTTTACATGGGTGAAGCTTATATAGGGATTGTTTTTTGCTCAGTAGTGCAAATTCACATGTTTTCGTTCGAAAATTTTTTGTAGTTAGTATGAATTTACCCGTTTTCGTCCCAAGCCATGTGAAGTAGAGTTTCTCCATAGCAAATGTTCTAGTCCGAATCTTGATATTCAATTCCCTTAACATGTAATACACATCAAAACAGGTCAACTTATAGTGATGAATTCCCTTAACTAGTAAGCTTTCGAAAGCGTTTGGAATTCGTCAATGTGCCAATACGAGTCCTTAGTTTAGTTAGTTCAAATACAATTTAGATTGTTCTTCGGGTGACTTAGTATGGAAAGCTAGCCTACGAGATCTTCTTCACGGAGGCCATCCAACCACACTATAACAATAGAATTCCCATCTCAAAAGCTTCAGTTTTGACCTTTATTTTAATCAAAGTTTTTATGTTTCATAAGGGATTACTCTATAAAATAGTAACCAACTTTGCAAGTTGTTCCAATCAGGTCACTGATACAAACTTTTGTTCCAATCAGGTCACTGAACTTTCATTTTTGTTCCAATCCTAGATATTTTACCTGAATAGCAGGTAATCTAGTTTTTTTTTTAATTTTCAATGTTTTTACTTTGCATAATAACTTTAAAAGGTTGCGAAAATTAGTAAAAATGCGAAATATAATTTTAAAATTCTGAAAATTTAAAAAAGAAGTTCGGAAAATTGAGGTTCGTTTTTGAACCAACGAATCAGCGCGTTTTCAACAAGTTACAACTCGTTTTAACAGAAAAAGCTCGTTTAAGCTATTTTTTCAGTTCGTTTCAGCACTTAACAGCTCGTTTAAGCGATTTTTTCAGTTCGTTTCAGCACTTAACAGCTCGTTTAAGCGATTTTTCAGTTTGTTTCAGCACTTAACATCTCGTTTAAGCGATATTAGGTTCGTTTCAGCACTTAACAACTCGTTTAAGCGATTTTTAAGTTCGTTTCAGCACTTAACAGCTCGTTTAAGTGATTTTCAGTTCGTTTCAGCACTTAACAGCTCGTTTAAGCGATTTTTCAGTTCGTTTCAGCACTTAACAGCTCGTTTAAGCGAATTTTAGGTTCGTTTCAGCACTTAACAGCTCGTTTAAGCGTTTTAAGTTCGTTTCAGCACTTAACAGCTCGTTTAAGCGATTTTTTTAGTTCGTTTCAGCACTTAACAGCTCGTTTAAGCGATTTTTAGGTTCGTTTAAGCACTTAACAGCTCGTTTAAGCGATTTTTAAGTTCGTTTCAGCACTTAACGAGCTGAAAAATCACTTAAACGAGCTGTTAAGTGCTGAAACGAACTGAAAAATCACTTAAACGAGCTGTTAAGTGATGAAACGAACTTAAAACGAGTTGTAACGTGTTGAAAACGCGCTGATTTGTTGGTTCAAAAAAAAATAAAACTTACCCGAAACCTGTTTTGACCTGTTCCGACCTTGACCCGTTCTAACCCGAACCTCAATTTTCCAAACTTTTTTTGCAAATTTTCGGAATTTTAAAATTATATTTCGCATTTTTTATAATTTTCGCAACCTTTAAAAGTTATTATGCATGGTAAAAACATTGAAAATTAGAAAAAAAAAACTTAGATTACCTGCTATTCAGGTAAAATATATAGGATTGGAAAAAAAATGAAAGTTCAGTGACCTGATTGGAACAAAAGTTTGTATCATTGACCCGATTGGAACAACTTGCAAAGTTGGTTACTATTCTATGGAGTAATCTCGTTTCATAAAAAAACATGTTAATATTAAAAGTTCCAAGATAGGGTCAAGTTATTCTACAAGGGGTAACAAAAATGAGAAGGGTGAGAAACCATAAATAATTGACATGTGTCAAATGGGGACCAAAAGAAAAAGAATATAGAGGTAATTGTACACATGTTCTCTCTTCACATGCAAGACACGTGTTAATACCCCCATCATTTTACAACGTCTATAACTTTTTCGCATGATATATTTTTTTAAAAAAAATTATCATAATAAAAAGCGTTTTTTTATCTTTAATATGAGTATGATTTTGTTATATAAAATTTAAAACAAAAATTACGTCATTGTGTCTTTTCGCACACCATTGTGTCTTTTTCGCTTATCATTGTGTCTTTTTTAGTTATTGTGTCATTTCGCGCACCATTGTGTTTTTTCGCTTATAATTGTGTCTTTTTTCGTCATTGTGTCTTTTCGCACACCATTGTGTCTTTTCGCTTATCATTGTGTCTTTTTTCGTCATTGTGTCTTTTCAGACACCATTATGTCTTTCCGCTCATTATTGTGTCTTTTTTCGTCATTGTGTCTTTTCGATTATAATTGTGTATTTTTTTCGCACACCATTGTGTCTTTTCGCATACCATTGTGTCTTTTCGCTTATCATTGTGTCTTTTTTTCGTCATTGTATCTTTTCTCGTCATTGTGTCATTTCGCACACCATTGTGTCTTTTTTCGTCATTGTGTCTTTTCACACACCATTGTGTCTTTTCGCTTATCATTGTGTCTTTTTTCGTCATTGTGTTATTTCGCACACCATTGTGTCTTTTCGTTTATCATTGTGTCTTTTTTCATCATTGTGTCTTTTTTCGTCATTGTGTCTTTTCACACACCATTTTGTCTTTTCGCACACCATTGTGTCTTTTCGCTTATCATTGTGTCTTTTTTCGTCATTGTGTCTTTTTTCATCATTGTGTCTTTTCGCACACCATTGTGTCTTTTCGCTTATCATTGTGTATTTTTTCGTCATTGTGTCTTTTCGCACACCATTGTGTCTTTTTTCGCCATTGTGTATTTTCGCACGCTATTGTGTCTTTTTTCGCTATTAATACATGTTACACAATAACTTGAAACGTAAAACACAATGGTGAATACGTATAAAACAATGACTTAAAACGTAAGACACAATGGCGAATACGTATAACACAATGGCCTAAAACGTAACACACGATGGTGAATATATATAACACAATGACTTGAAATGTAAAACACAATGGAAACAACATATTACACAATGACACAATGAAAAACAAAAAAACACAATTAAAAACAAAAAAAACACAATTAAAAAACCCATTATTTTTTTTTATTTTTATATAACAATATGATAGTCATATTAAAGATAAAAAAACACTTATTATTATGGTGAATTTTTTTTTTAAAAATAATGTCGTATGAAAAAGTTATGGACATTTTAAAATGATGGGGGAATTGACATGTGCCTTGCATGTGGAGAGAGAAAGTCAACAAAGATGGGTTATTACCTTCATGCCCTTTTCATCATTTTTTATTTATTAAATTAATCTCAGTCATTCAAATCTAAGATCAATAGACTGAATTCCTTCTCACCCTTCTCATTTTTGTTGTCCTTTGTATTTAAACTTTACCCTCCAAATTATATCAACAAATCAGAAGCAAATATAAAACTACTATCATCATGTAATGATCGATATACGCTTGTTACATAAAAAGAACTAGTATAGTAGAAGTTGGATTCAAACATGTAGAATCTACCGTAAGGAATCACACGCGTAAATCACCTTTAACTTTGATCTCTTCCTCTTTCGTTGGACATAACCAAACATAACCTAGCAAGCACCAATTAAAAGTAACCGTGCTAAATAATCATGAAACCCGAGTAAATTTCAATGGATGATATTTTAATTTCATAAACTCAGAATAACCTGTAATATGCCTACAAAACTTAAATGGATGTATAAACGACCAAACGTAAACTAACAAACATAAACGAATTTATTTGATCAGTAAACAAGCTAGACATGTGTTTGTGTTTGTTCGTGTAACTAAATGAACAAAAAGGCTTGTTCATGTTTGTTTGTTTATGAAATAAACAAACATAAACGAATATCCCGCCCAACAGTTCACTGAAAGTTCAGTTCGTTTACGTTTACGGCCTAGGAGGCTTCATCTTCGGTTTCGAGCCGTCATCAGCATGAAGATCATCATCGCTTACATATCGAGACGATGTTGGCTTTATGATTTTGGGAATAACTTTAGCAGCAGGACTCATTGAGGTCGTTTGAGAAATGGTCGGATGAGGGTTTTCCGACGTCGAATCTGGCGAAGAACAAACCGAAAGTCTTGATCTTGGTGAAGTTCTTTTCGAATTCGGGCTCGAAACATTTCGATGAATCCGTTTAATATTCAAACCGCGAACCGAATACCCTTCATCTGTGCTGGCAGTTGATCCATGTGGAGTATAGAAATCATGAATTTCTTCTTCTTCAGAAACCGGAAGTTCACTCAACGGCGGAAGTGGCTGCAAATCAGGACTCGGTCGATACCGATCGGATGTTTTAACCGAGTTCAGTTTATTGTTATTATTATTATTATAAGGTGACCCATTAACCGATTCAGTTCCGACGTAAAGAAGCCTCGCCGGCGGCAAGTCTTCAGTATCATTTACCGACTCAATATGTTGCTTTGATTTGTGTTTATAAACAAAGAAAGCCAGCCCCGAGAGCATACCCAGAGTCACAATCCCAACAGAAACCACAACCGCCAGTTTTTTCCCGGACTTGTTCGTCGGCGCCGGAGCAATTGGGTGGGTCGCCGGAACTTCCGGCGGCGGCGGCGGTTGATCTGGGGTTTGTTGAGTTGGGGTTTCGTGAAAAAATGGGTTGTCAGAAGTGGGTGACACCGGCGGCGGTGTGGTTGAGTTTGCCGGAAAAAATGGCTGGTGGAGGATTCTCCGGTGAGTGGTGGGTGTGACGGATGGGAGTAACGGTAGGGTGAGTATGAAGGTGATTAAGAAAGATTTCATTGTGGTTATTTGATGATTAATGGTTGTAATTCATGATATTGGAGTCGCCGGAAAACCTGCAACTTTTTAGGGTTTAGACAGAGGAAGCTTCTTTCTGTATTATCCAAGATCTAGAGTTGTGTTTTTGGGTTTTTGTTGATTATTTGTTTAATTAATACTTAATTTGATTTGTGAATAAAAAATGGAATTTATTTTGTTTTTTAATGAAGACGATGACCGCAGAGAGATTTGCTTGGGAAGCGGGAATCTTTCGTCCTTGAAAGTGTGTGTAGAAAAGTCAAATTTATGTTTTTTTTCCTTCTTTTTTTCAGTGAAATTTTTTTAAATAACTATAGTGTTCGTTCTTTTATAATAAAATTGATGAGTTTAAGGGGTGTTTGTGATTGTTTATTTTCACCAACTAATTTATAAACTTTTTGAAAAATAATAAGATGTTTGGGATTGCTTATATTGTGACTTATTAACTTAATGAAAAGTTATAAGGAGGCAAAATAAGGAATCCCAAACACCCCCTAAATGTAAATGCAAGGTTCGATGATTTTAAGTGGAAATAAACTGGTTTTTCATAGAAAGAATACAACGATGGCTAGATTCCACCTTTAATAGAGCTGCAAATAAATCGAACGAACATGCACGAACAATGTCTTGTTCATGTTCAATTTGTTAAGAAAATAATGTGTTCAAAAACACTTACCGGCCGAGATATATGCTCATGTTTGTTCATTAAGGAACGAGCGTGTTAACAAACGGTCCACAAACACAAATAAATCGGCAAAGTTTAGATATTAATGTCGATGTATTCAACAATGTGAATAATATAAAGGAAATAGGAACAATGCAAAAGATTATGTGTATTTTCATGTACATATTTGTCGTGTATACACAAACTTTTATAATGTGAGGTCAGTTTTTTGCTAATGTTCTAAAGTAACAAAAAGACATTAATCATTTACTATCTTAAAACAGTAGGAGATAGAAAAAAAAACTTCACAAAACATGCATCTCTCAAATTGACAGTTAAAAACAATCAACAGATTGATAGTTACCGCTTGCGCGATATACAATAGTTCTCTTAAACATGCATCGAAGATGTAAAACAAGATTAGCATAATGCAACACAAAATCACAACCCGAACATTCATTTCGAAACAAAAAACACTTAACAGAAAACCAAAGGCTCCACGAACACTAAAGATTAACGAAAACCGTTTCCTCTTGCATAAGAACCGCCACCATAACGACCTCTTGATGCGTCGCCTCGTCCTCTCCCGCCGCCTCGACCTCCTGCACAAATAACCACCGATACATAAATAATCATAGAGTTAATTGCATAAAAAATACTACCAAAAATAAAAAAAAACAGCTAAAATAAACTCAAACTTGTAAAAACCATTAAACTAATTGGTGTATTGGCCATTATTATTTAAAAAAAAAATAATTAGAAAGCATCTACATTTTAGAAAAGTTTGTAGACTTTAATGGGCTTTTTTCCATTTTGCAAAAATGTTGAATGGCAGCTCATCTAGGTTTGATCAATTGAAGAGTTGGCAACTCATTAAATTTAAAGGTTCACAAGTATATGTATTTTGGACAAGTTTAGAGACTTTAATAAACAACTAGAGACTTTTTAGTTACTTTTTTACTATATGAACATTAACATATCAAAAATAAGCTCACACACTTTTACATGAAAAATAAGAAAGTATAGTTGGTTTTGCTATCCACACATAACACAATTGTAAAACGAATCAGATTAATATCATTAATAATTAGTGGGATAAATGTAAAACTAGATAATGAGAGACACATACTTCCCCCACGAATAGTACCGCCGCTGCTGTTTGCTCTCCTTTCTTCAACATAGATTTGCCTTTCCGCTAATTGAAGTGGAGATGCCTAAAAAACAAAGATAAAAAAATAAGTAAACAATATACAACAATAATAACAATCTGAACTGCCCTTTCAACTGGCCTCTACAACAGACCTCTATTACGATTATACAATATTGTAATGCAAAAAAGACAAAACAGGTCCTTATTTTATCTAAATTGACATAAATACTAATAACCTGTTCTTGATAATAATTAGTAGAACATGTGACTGCAGAACTATAATAACTCAAAACAAAATTTAGGTTTTCAAAGATTTTGGAGTTTCTGTGCATAACAAAATGTCATAACTTATGTTTTGAATAATACACTTTAATGAATTTCTACATGTTAAAGAAACGTTATTCCATCTCAAAAACAGGATAGCATCATATTCATGTCATAATTAATTTTAAAAAAAATACATAAAGAACATATTCTTAAAAACATCGTTAAATCTAAAACAAACGACCCACACACCTACAAAGCATTAATAAAATCCAATGCAAGTGATACAAAAAACAAGTTTAAAGCAGCATAAAACACACAAAAACAAACCATTTAACTTACCAAATCTTTAGTTGAATAAATTGGTAATTTATATAAGTGCTAAACAGCAAAAACAAAATTTTAAAACAATTATAAATATAATTGAAAGCATAAGAAAAACGAACCTCAATTGCTCTTTGAACACCCTCTAAGTCCTCAAACTCAACAAAAGCAAAACAAACACCAACATCCTGTAATTAAATCAAACGTTACGTTCTAGCGTTCTACATTAAAACAATAAAATGACCCAAAAAAGAAGTGGGCAACTAGAACACAAAACAACCACCTTACGGTTCTTCAAGAACACACCGTCCTGCTTTATTTTACCAAAATTCTTGAACTCTTCAAAAATCTCAAGACTGGTAACAGTAGTTGGCAAGTTCCTTACATAAACAGACTTCGAATCGCCTAAAAAATAAATGTACATTATTATATGGGTTTTATGAGGTCGTATGATAACTATATATAATCATTTTGATCATAGATGAAACTAGGGGTGTGCATGAGACGGTTTTGGGCTCAGGTTGAACTAAAAATCAAAAGTTCAGTTTTTGAAAACCTTATGTTCTTTGGGGTTTCACAGAGGGTTTTGTTATTGCATATTTTACCATTGGCCTATATACTTTGGGTTAAAAATATGGCCCAAACTAATATAATTCAGCCTAAAACTTTCGGATTGAATTTTTTGTAAGCTATTGATAAGTTGAATATCACATATTTTGAACTAAATTTTTTGGGTTACAAATTAATAAAAAACATTTTTTTTTATTTTGCCATACGGGCTTGAAAATTTTATATTAAAAAAAATGGCCCAAAGTAGTGAATTTGAGTCTGAAACTTTGGGTCTGAAATTTTTGTTAATTAATGATTAAGCGATTATTAGAAAATTCGACCTATATTCTATAGGCTACATCACTAACTATTTTTTTCTAAAGTAATTAAAATCTATTTTTTGCGTTTTCATTTGGGTTTGTTTCAAGTTTTCAGATTTTTGGTTGATATCAAAACCAAAACCGAACCAAAATCAGTTTTTCAAAAAACATAAAACCAAACCGAAAAATAGTTTTTTCAAGAAAACCTAAAAACAAAATGTTAGTTTTCTATCTAGTTTGGTTATATTGGTTTCATGTACACCCCTTAAATGCAACAGATATAACACAATAAAACAAAATAAAATTCACCTTCTTCACTGGTGAAAGTTTCATTTGCCAGTTGAGGAGTGGAGTCTGATTGATAAGAAAGAGGTGGCGGTTGAGCAACCGGTTCAGGAGTTGAATGCCATTCAGAGACGGGTGTCACACTCTTATTAGTTGGTTGAGCAGAAACTGATGGTGAAGACTTCCCTTTAGACAGCTTTTAGGATTCAGCATCCATGACGGAATAAGAATATGTTAGTACTAATGAATACCAAGCGCGTGTAAAGCAAAAGTAGTGTGTTGTACTAAAACAAGAGTTATGACATGTTGCATTAGGAGTACAGATAAAGATTCACTTTTTTTCTTATGAACAATTATTATGGGAAATGAATGGGCAATGTGCATTTTGAACTGATTATGTGGAAGTGATCAATCAAATCATATAATAAGATAATAAAGCATGCTGCAGAACATATTATTGTCAAGCAGGTTTCTGTTCGATTTGAATAACCTGAAATTTGAATTCGGAATTGTTATTCTTATTTGACTTGAATTTCGGGTTATTAGAGTTCGATTCAATTGATGAACACCCCTAAATGTACCATCCCCATGTGAGACGGTGAGTAATTGCATAAAAGAAAACAAGTGGGTCAAAACTGGTCAAAAGTTACTTGAAGTGTGGTTCTAATGCATAAAACCTACTAATTCATTTTCTCCAATCATACGACAGCATTCATAAAAAAATGACTTTTGAACAAATATTGTTGTAGTAAAAGAATACGTACAATAGAAGCATATGTGAATTTGACAGGCTCTGCAACGGGCTCTTCGACAACCAAAACCGGTTCTTGAATGTATTCAACAGTGTTTTGATGTGCGGGCCCGTGAACATAATCATCGACCGTGTTTTGGTAATAAACAGGTTGTTGTTCATGTTGTACATATTCATCCACAGTGTTTTGAACATTGTCTTCAAGTGGCGGTTGTTCGTCATAAGATTCACTTTCATAATCATCTTCTTGTTCTTGCAGATGTGTTTCTAGTGACGGGTTGTAATAATCATCTTCATTGGTTGTTTCTAAATTTAATGAATTTAGATTTTCTCTTGCTTTAACCTCGGCATCTTCACTAACTGGCAATTAAAAGTTCAAAGAACTTAACAAATGAGAAAATGAATATTAAACACAAAGAAATCAATAGTATAACGTTGTTGGCGTATACACAGTAGAAGTGGTGATTTTGTCCCGCTTACCTATAAATGGGTCAATTTGGGTTCACATTTGGACCAACTTACCAGGAAAAGTGTATGTGAAACCGAAATAACTTAACCTTGACTGGATTAACAGACGTAACCAAACCAAAATAACTGGTAAAACCCGACAGTATGGTTTCATGTTTTATAAAAAAAATCAGTTTGTTTGCGATTTTGCTTTAATAAAAAAAATGAAAAACCAAACCGTTTGGAACATAACCAAAATGAAAAAAAAAGCAACAAAAAACAAAAACACATTTTAAGTAATATAGTATTGAACGCGTCAAACAGGCTGAAACTTGAAATTCTACCAAAATACATTTTAAATAAACTTCCTAAACAATTTTACTAAAATAAGTTATTATTCCACTAAAATAGCATAAGCTTTGTAATCCTGTCTACAAATTTAACTGTTTATAAAAAGAGAAATTTTGCACAAACATATGTTTTCACTTGCGAGTCAACCCAACCCGTCTGAACCATACCTCCATAAATACAACTTAAATCTACATAATGTAAAATAAAAAAATAGGGGGGAGGGAGGGGGATGGTAAATACCAGGTAACTCGGAAGAAGTGATTGGTTGAGTCTCAACTTTCACCTCGGGGCCCACAGGTGGTGGACGCTGATGTGTAACCTCCTCACTTACAAAGTGAAAGATATCATTCATCACAAAGTAACCCTTTTCTTGTGGCGCAAGAAAAAATGTCTGAACAAACTTCTTCCAACCGCTGAAAATTTTGGATTTAACGGAACCCGAAACCACAACAACAATGCCTTGACTCCATGATTCAAGTGAATTTATTGTCTTTATTTCAATCCCACTAAAATGTAGTGATTGAATAAGTGAATGTATTTGCTACAAAAATAGAAATCCAATATTCAAAATATAAGTATTTTCATTATCGTGGATATGCATAATAAGTGAATGGAATTGCTAAAACCAAATAAAGTAAGTGAATATAACAATTAAAGTATTGTGACAATATCCTAATTAGGCTTGTAAATGACTGAACAAACATGAACGGAGCATGTCCGTGTTCGTTCGTTTGACTTGAAGCGAACAAACAATCGAACACGAACAGAAAAACAAACGATATTTTCTTGTACATGTTTGTTCGCTAAGATAATAGATGTGTCCATGCTTATGTTCGTTCGTTAAAAACATAAACAATGGTTCACGAACGTATACGGACGACAAAACATAAAAGCTAAAACGAATTAAAAGTAAACGTGGACAACAATGCGTTGTGCCTGAAAATTTATTAAAACTTACGAGCCTAAAAAATCTAAACGAATTTATCATCTATAATATTGCAACAATAATCTAACTTTTTTAACAAAATGATTTCAGAGGTTTTATGATTGTAAGATACACTTTTATAGTATAGCAATCTTCACTTAGATTTGCAATTGGCACCCACCATAAAAACCGATATTAAAGTCAAAAGAGTGTGATGCATTATGCATATAGTGACTATTATATAATAACATTCAGATTATAAATAGTGCAAAATTACATTCAAATTTCAAGCATATGAAATCAACGAATAACGAAAAGAGATTTACGAATATAGCCGAAGCGGTCTCGGTGGATTCGCCATCAACCCGAACCATGGTACTGGAATCAGAGTAAAACTGATGAACGAATTCAGGCTGTTGTTGAAGCACCTGATAGTATTGTTGCACAAAGTAGGAACCAACCTAAACAAATAAATCAACAAAACCCTAGGTTAGCTTGAATACATGATAAAATCGAGTTGAATATTGATAAAATAGAGAAGAAGAAAAGAATGAATACCTGAGAGGCAGTAACAGAAGAGGAGTAGGAATTGGCCATTATTATTATTATTATTAAACCCTAACCCTGGAAGTAATGGTTTCTTCTTCACATAGAAGAGAGTGAAATTAGAGTTTGGGAAGGCGTGAACTGAGTTGTGGGTGAATATATATGGAAGCAGTGATGAGGATGATATGATATTGGTATTATTGATTGTGATGGTGGCTGGCTGCTGAGAAAGTTGCAGGGTTTAACAGAGTGAAGTGATGAAGATGAGATCTGCTACTGAGTCATTACCAATTAAATCCTGACCCTTGGATTGATTGATGGACGGTTCCTTGATTTTAGATTTTTATTATTATGACGGCGGTAGAGATTTTTCCTAAAACCGTATTCTTTTTTTAACGACCAAAAGAGATATTTCCAAAAAAAGAAAAAGGTTTTTAAGTCTAGATTCTAAAGCATTTGAATCTATAGACAAAAACTATGAAAACAATATAAAACCCGTTTTAGAAAAACGGGTAAAATGTTTTAACATAAAAAATTGCAAAAAAACATATATAATATCATTCACGCTTTGCAACGCATTAAAGGATAAAGAAATAAATAAACGTCTTACCATTTCTGATTTGGTTATGGTAAAACTGTTGCCTTTAGAAAAAAGGACCGTGGTTGGCATAGGTTACCCAACGATCAACTTTACAACGGCTGTGTTTGGCTCGTTCACGAACCAAGTGGTTTCGAGTGACCTGGAGTCACAAGATTTTTTAAGTCTTTATCACCTGATTTTGTTCTTAAAGAATAACATAACATAGCTTCAGCTAACAAAATTCAATGTAATTTTCACTTTATTCGTGTATCTAACTTTTAATGTATGAATGATTTCATATTTTAACTTTACATTTAATGCATGAAGTTTAGAACGGCTAGTCTCACTAATTCAAAACGCGTCTAAAGATATAGAGTGAGAGGAATTATGACACCCATTCCAAAACCCAGTCTCGGATTTCAGGTATTCCCATCATGTTTGAAGATCTTTTCAATCCTGTAAAAGATCCAAATTGGTAGTAGGCTGCTTGAAATACGCCTCGCTAAAAGTTCGAACTGAGACGGGATTAAACGAGCTCGAGCTAATATTAGAGGTCATTTAATAAAGGTGCTTGAGCATTAGCTTCGCATGTCAATCTTGACTTTGAATATACACACAAATATATGTACATAAATAAAATAACTATCCAGCTGAACCTAGCCAAGCTCGACCTTGGAAAACTACTTCCAAACCTAACTCAAGCTTTAGAAATAGATCTCTAAATGGGCCAAGCCTAAATAATAAAACAATCACATCTATATATTACCTTTGTATGGTATAAACCACAAGTTATGTATACACTAATATACTTTAAAATTTGGCAACCATGACATACATACATACATACACTAATGTACATACTATGAAACAAGAATCTGTACATTTGGTTGAGAGGATGAAAGAGATTCCCTATTGTGACTCTGTAAGAGGGATTCATGGGCAGAAGCGGAAGGCATGACTGGTCGAATGTTGCCTGGATTCAATGGAAACAAGAACTTGTAGTAACCGTCCATCATTGCATCAAGATTGCATGTCTCCGCAACATGTGGAATCTGTACCAACCAAAACAAATGCACAAATGTCATATTTGTGCTTTAAATGCATTTTATTTCACCAACAAAAGTTATATACAAAGGCGTAAGGAAATTTAAAAATACCACTGCAATCGCCTTTTATAGGCTTATAATTGGAGTTAGGTATAATCGCTAAATCGCCTTATGTGTCACATTTGAAGCAAAAAATATTTTTTTGTGTGGTTCTCCGCTAATATTAGATTAATTGACTTTTATTTAATGTATTAAATATATATTGGTGTAACAATATTTAGTATATATAAAACTATGAACAAAATAACAAAAAGGTAAAATATAATTTATATTATATATAAAAAAATATAATTAAAACTATATATAAATTAATCAATAACTAATAAACGAGCCAAGCTGAGCTCAAGCTTGAAAAACAACTCACGAGCCAAGCTTGAGCTTTCGTGAGCTAAAACAAGCCTGGATCCGGGCTCGGCTCGTTTGCACCCTCATCTGTAACGAGCGTGCCCCTACAAGCTTATTAATTAGATTAGAAGCTTATAGGGTGACATTATTGATCCTTCAATATGGGTTAAAACCTTGATGAGTTGAGTTTGAAAGGAGGTCATTTCGATCATACAAAATTTAAAATCAAATAATCAAAGAACCAAAAATGATACATTATGAAAAACTGAAGGTATGGAAATAAAGTTTTCACTAAGGCAAGGGTGTTGGTCAGAATGGATTTTAAAAAATGGTCATAACAGGTTTTGGCCAAAATAGGTTCGGATCATAATGGGTTAATTTGAAAAGGGTTCAAATTAATCATCCTTTTAACAGTAGCCAAATATCTAGTTGTGCCCAAGAAACTCCATGAAAATTTAGAAAAATAAACCGAATGACGTGAAAATCACAACAAGATCGTAGGCAAAAAGGGGATACAATTTAAGAGAAAAACTGTGATTGGGTTCAAAAAAACGTCTTGTTTCCCGTGGATAGATTAAAATCTCTTACTAATGATAAATGTCACTAGAAGCACAAAGATACCCTTAACACCTTATCTTTAAGTTCTTGTTTTGTAATTCAATTGCATGGCTACTAATAAGCTAGCTGAACTGCATATACTAAAGTCGCTTACATATTTCAACTTAAACTTAAGGCTAGATAGAGACACAGAGAGTGCTGAAAATTTTCAGTATAAAGACAATGCGATGACTGGGTCTAGCACCGTTGGTGGATTCAACTTCGTCTTTGCCGACAGTCATAACCATTGAAGTACCGAATAATCTGGTATTTCAATCGTAATGACTGTTTGCAAACACATAGTTGGAATTCACCGATGATACAAGGCCATCCAATAAAGCAAGCACCAACAATCACATATGTGTGTGTATTGTTAAATGTATTGCTAGTTGTTTTAATTAGGGTTTTAGCCCATGTAGTTTGCTAAAGCCCATGGGCCCTTTATGGTTTGTAGTTAGGGTTTTACTTGGGTATATATAGGTGGTTCTCCCTTTGTATTATTCACACCTTCAAGTAATAAACATTACTTCACTACAACCATCTTATTCTTTACATGGTATCAGAGCTACGGCTCTCGATCCAAACCCTAGCCGCCATCTGATCCGAACCATAGACTGACCCGCCCGCTACCAGATCTGAAACGAGCTTTAACCTCGTTATACCCACTGTTTTGTCACGAAATCTTTTTTCGAGACACCTCCTACCATCACCGCCGCCACCATCGTAACCAGCAACCTCCGAAACATCGTCCGTCAAAAAATCGCCGCCAGCTGACGCGCCGCCACGCGCCGCCCAGTCGCCGTCACTGTCTCCCACGCGCCGGCGCGTGTGGGCGCGTGACTGGGTTTCCGGTCACCGGATTTTTTCCAGATCTGTTGTTTTTTACTTCCGAAGCTTCCTGTGTTGTTAGTTTTCTGATATAACAACCTTTTCTTTTTCCGTCTGTCTCGGTTATTGTGTTCGAGTTTGTTCAAGCACCTAAGCCACCAGATCTGAAACAAACCCCAGCACCGGTTTCCGGATTTGTTTCAAACCCGTCCAGCCAGCCACTTTCGGAGTACTGTCACTGTTCACGCCGGATTTACTGTTCACGACGAGTTACTGTTCGCTGCCGGAAGTTATTGTTCACTGCCGGAATCTACCATGAGAAACGAAAAACACACGTATACATTTACTAAGGAGGAGTATGATCTGATTCAACGGTTTCTTGCCTCCCAGTTGAATCCTCCTCAAACCAACTCAGCACATCTGGGTAAGTTTTCTAGCCTCGACTCATCGTGGGTAATCGATTCTGGAGCAACACATCACATGACTGGGAATCGGGGTATTTTTTCTAGTCTTCAAAATGTTTCTCATGCACCGGTACGTCTTGCCGATGGATCTTCATGTCCCGTTCTCGGCATAGGATCCATCAGCAACTCGGAAAACCTAAAATTGTCTTCTATCCTATTTGTTCCTAAATTTCCTACCAGTCTTTGTTCAGTGAGTCAGATTACCAAACAAAACAACTGTTCTGTGACCTTTTACCCAACTTACTGCGTTTTTCATGAACTAGGAACAAACCGGGTAATTGGTACTGGTTTTGAATCAGGAGGTCTCTATCGTATATCCCCGTTTTCGCATCCTGTAGCAAACTTATGTGATTCCGCTGTCAAGGAGGCTCACTGTCGGTTAGGTCATCCCTCTACAGCGGTTCTAAGGCAAATGCGACCAGATTTACCACTTTCCTCTTTTAATTTTCATTGTGAGTCGTGTCAACTTGGTAAACATACCAGGCGTCCCTATCCCCCTAGGGTGCCTAATCGAGTCAGTTCTTGTTTTGAACTGTTGCATTCTGACGTATGGGGTCCTTGCCCTATCAAATCTACGTTGGGTTTTGAATATTTTATTATCTTTATTGATGACTATTCTCGCACTACTTGGGTTTATTTGATGAAATCTCGTAGTGAGGTATTTTCCATATTTCGAGAATTTAATGCTTATGTTCAAAACCAATTTAACACCACCATTAAAACTTTACGATCTGATAATGCTAAAGAATACTTTTCCACCGACTTTTCTTCATACTTAAAAACCAACGGCATTATTCATGAGTCATCGTGTGCGTATACATCTCAACAAAATGGTGTGTCCGAACGCAAAAATCGTCACATATTGGATGTTGCTCGCACAATCATGATCCAGTCACGTGTTCCTCATCGTTTTTGGGGAGATGCCGTTCTCACTGCCACATATCTGATTAACCGCATGCCCACGCCCGTTCTTCATGGTAAAACACCGTTTTCTGTACTATTTCCCAACGATGATCCATTTCCTCTCGCACCTAAAGTTTTTGGTTGCGTCGCCTATGTTCATGACCATCGTCCGAAAACCATCAAACTTGATCCCCGAGCCATTCGTTGTGTCTTCCTTGGTTACTCACGGGTTCAAAAAGGGTATCGGTGCTATAGCCCATCACTTCACCGATACTTTACTAGTGCTGATGTCACCTTTCATGAGTATCCTTACTTTCCCGAGTGTTCCACTCCTGTTTCTGACCTGTTTCCTGACCTCGATATACCCACATCTCCCTTCCTCCCCACCATTCCTGTGTCGATTCCCTCTACAGATCCTATATCTGCTAATTCTGACCCACCGACTGAACCTCCGCCACTACTTTTCACATATGCTAGGCGAGGTAAGGGTCAAATATCAGACACACTTGATTCACATCCAGACCGCAACCCTGAGATCTCCTCAGATCTTCCGTCTGCATCCGAACAATCTACACCTCTCACTGATACATCCTTACCCGATCCAGACACTACCCCTGATACACCCGTTTATGATCCTCCTGGTGCACCACTACCCGATATACCTATTTCTTTTCGCAAAGAACCCCGGAAATGCACTCGTTACCCGATTCAGGACCATGTTGCCTACACCCACCTATCTTCTGAATCTCATGCGTACACCTACCCTTGAGTTCTACCCGATTCCCAAAAATGTGACGAGCGCTCTCGCTCACCCAGGATGGCGACAGGCTATGGAAGATGAAATTGGGGCTCTAAAGTCCAATCATACATGGGATCTTGAAACACTTCCTAAAGGGAAGCGTATTGTTGGTTGTCGTTGGGTGTTTACAGTTAAACTACACCCAGACGGCTCCTTACACCGCTTAAAGGCTCGGTTGGTCGCAAAAGGGTATTCTCAGACATATGGCATTGATTATGATGAGACCTTCTCGCCAGTTGCTAAGATGCCATTTGTCCGTATTTGTATCGCTCTTGCTGCCATTAATCATTGGCCGCTCCACCAGCTTGATGTCAAGAACGCCTTTCTTAATGGTGTTCTTGAGGAGGAGGTATATATGGAGCAGCCACCAGGGTTCGTTGTTGAGGAGGAGGCCTCGAAAGTTTGCAGACTACGTCGTTCTCTATATGGTCTTAAACGGTCTCCCAGGGCATGGTTTGGTCGATTCTCTAGTGTTATGGGACAGTTTGGGATGACTCGGAGTGCCTACGATCACTCTGTCTTCTTTAGACACCAGAAAGGAAAGGATTATCATAGTTGTTTATGTGGATGACATTATAATCACAGGTGATGACGAGGTCGGGATCACCGAACTAAAGCAGTTTCTTCAGTCTCAGTTTCAGGTCAGCGACTTAGGTCGATTGAGGTATTTTCTTGGCATAGAAGTATCTCGCTCTCCACAAGGAATACTTCTCTCCCAACGAAAGTATGTCCTTGATATGTTGACCGAATGTGGCTTACTAGGTTGTAAACCTGTTGATACCCCAATGCTTCCTACAAAGAAACTCCTCCCAAAGGAAGGAGATCCAATGAAAGATCCTGAGCGATACAGACGATTGGTTGGTAAACTTAATTATTTAACCGTCACACGACCGGATATCTCCTTTACTGTCAGTGTTCTGAGCCAATTTATGGCTGCACCATACACCGGTCACTGGGATGCTGCCCTTCGTGTCTTAAGATATCTTAAGACCTCACCTGGTTTGGGTATATTATACTCTGATCAGGGTCATTGTCGTGTGGGTGCCTTCACGGAAGAAGGAGATGGTCGGATATCAGGGTTCTCAGATGCAGATTGGGCAGGTTGTCCGATTTCTCGACGATCTACCACCGGATATTGTGTGTTTGTTGGAGGAAATCTTGTATCATGGAAGAGTAAGAAGCAACACACGGTTTCCCGGTCGAGTGCCGAATCGGAGTATAAAGCCATGGCAGATGTAACATCAGAGATGACATGGGTACGTCGTCTTCTCATAGAACTCAGGGTTGTTTCTAATGACTTGATGAGGTTATACTGTGATAATCAATCAGCCATTCACATAGCCAAGAATCAAGTATTTCATGAAAGGACAAAACATATTGAGGTCGACTGCCACCTTATCAGAGATCGAGTAGTAGGCACACAAACTGATCCTCCATCCATTCAACCGGTTCATGTGAAGACAAACTTTCAGCTTGCAGACATTCTAACTAAACCGCTCCGGAAAGCTCAGATAGATTTCATTTGTAACAAGTTGGGCATGATTAACATCTATGCTCCAACTTGAGGAGGAGTGTTAAATGTATTGCTAGTTGTTTTAATTAGGGTTTTAGCCCATGTAGTTTGCTAAAGCCCATGGGCCCTTTATGGGTTGTAGTTAGGGTTTTACTTGTGTATATATAGGTGGTTCCCCCTTTGTATTATTCACACCTTCAAGTAATAAACATTACTTCACTACAACCATCTTATTCTTTACATGTATATATATTATTATTCAAAGAATAGATAACACTGAACTTATAAATTTTTTTAATATCGTATTTGACACGCTAATTACTTATAAAAAAATGGAATAAGCGTGTACCTGATAGATATCGCGCATGTAACCATGAAGATTTTGATATTCAACGACCTTCTTCTTTGTACATTTAAACATGACATTATATACAAGATCAAACCGAATCAAAGTGGTAAATAAACACACATCTGCTAGCGTAAGCTTATCTCCACATAAGTACCGTGAACCTCTTAAATGATCATTGATCATGTTTAAAGCACTAAACAGCTCGTTTACAGCCGTGTCATACGCTTCCTGACTTTGTGCAAACCCGCACCTGCACATCATTATCTAAATCTCACTCAATTACTTTGAAAGCACACTTCCAATCTTATATTCTTATATGATTAAAAGCTACCCGTCCTGCAACCTTAACTAAAGCTCACCCTGTAATAAGCTAGTTTAATAAACGAGATCGAGCCAGAGCTTCACTTTAAGCTCACGAGCCTACTATTTATATAACTTTTGTTTAACATATTAAATATATGTACATAATAATTATTATAATTATATATAAAATTATGATAAAAATAACTAAACAGCAAATATGTTATATATAAAATTAACGTTACAAATATATAAAAACAATTATAAAAATATATAAATAAATTAACACATAATAAACATGTCACGCTCGATCCGAGCCAGAGCTCCGCTCGTTTTGACTTACGACAGCTTGAGCTGAAGCTTGAATTAGGCTCTGCAAGTTTACTATACATTAGGTATTTATACATATTTTTTGTTATTTATATATATTTTTATATAACATTTGTATATTGTTTAGTTATTTTCATCATAATTTTACATATAACAGCATTATACAAAATATATATTTAATCACTAAATAAAAGTTATATAATAAAAGGCTTGTTCAAGCCCGATAAATGAGGCTTACGCTCGTTTCTTAAACAAGCTTATTTTAAGCCTCGTGCTCATTTAAGCTCGGCTAGATTCGAGCTTTTAACGGAGCTGATGTCGAGTGGCTCACGAGCCAACTTGGCTTGTATACACCCCCATATGAAAACTAAAACTACTCATGAACTGAGTTCGGGCTCAACTCTATCACATCCCTAAGGCCCTAATATTCCAATAGCACATGATCATTCTCAAACCGCAAATCCAAACACACCTTGACAATTCTATACTTAACAACACTTACTATGCAAATTAAAAACTAAATATCATAAAATTTTATAAAACATATTACCTGTAAACGCCATTATTAATACTTGGATATATAATCCGATTCCACTCCTCAATCTGACTCTTAAGCTCGGGCGGAGAAAGATCCGAATCAGGATTCTTTGCCACCCGATTAAACCCGGAATTCAACAGTTCAATAATATCATAACTCTCATTACATACAACCTCATTCCTATCCACATCCCACAGCATAGGAACGGTACACCTCCCATCGTACCCTCCCGAACGCCGTTTATAAACCTCCCTCACCATTTTCACCCCGTTAACCTTATCTCGAGTCGGGATAAGCTTATCCTTAACCGGGATAAGTATATCCCCCTGATCCTTGAACTCCCATGACCCGTCTAACCCCGGAGACGCAATTGAGACGGGTATTGTGTCTTGGAGGCCTTTTAAGGCCCGGACAATGAGGGTGCGGTGGGCCCAGGGGCATGGGAGTGCTGCGTAGAGGTGGAGGGTGGTTGGGTTGAGTTGGGTCGGGTCTGGGTTGCGGAATTGGGAGATGGGTCGGGTGTAGGATCCGGATGGGTCGGATGGGGCGAGCTGTGACATCATTAAGAGCCAGACGGAGTGCCAGGTGGAGCGGACGGTGGAGATGAGGAGTTGGGGTGGGAGTGATTTGCCCCAGATGAGTTTGGTGATGGAGGTGATGAATTGAGTTGGTGATGGTGATGGGGATGTGTTATTATTATTGGTTGACATTTTGGGTGTGGATCGACGGAGGGTTTTGGGTTTGAGGTTCAGTTGCCGGAAGCCGGTGAAGGTGACGGTGGTGGTGGTTGGAGAGGTGAGGAGGAGTGAGGTAACGGTGGCCATGGTTTATCTGGTTCCACGAGCACTTATTTTTGCCTACCTGTGGTTTGCTTTTAGAAATTCAATTTTCGTGTTCGTCTGTTAATCTTTTATTAACAAACGAATCGTTCACGAACATTCTATCAAACGAAAATTCATGTTCTTGTTTCTCCATTAAGGAATTGACCGTTTGTGAATGTTCGTTAATATTGTAAAGGGACAAGTGAACATTAACAAACACTAATGAACAAATGAATACACAGACATTGATGGACAAATGAACACTAACATAAACTAATGAACAAACAGACATAAACGATTACATATTAATTTCAAAAAGTATAATCATTACCGGACTTTCACGAACACTACTGGACAAGCGCGGTCTCTGTTTGTGTTCTTTTGTTAAGCTTACCGAACAAAAGTCTTTTGTTCATGTCCGATTCGTTTATTAAACGGCCAAACATAAACGAACTTCTTGCCGGAAGGACGTCCGGTTCGTTTACAACCTTAGCGGCGAGGCTAGCTTTTTTTCGAACTTATGGTAATAGTGGCGAAGCTTGGACAGAGACGTGAAAGAGGCCATACTCAATACGTATGACTTGGTCAAATAAACAAAACAAAACAACACAGTATTAGTATGTTATAGAATGAGCGTTTAAAATGTTCATCAACCTAAGCTAAAAGATTTGATGAAACTCATTCAACTTTTTCGTGTTCTTGTTAACTATAAATTCAACTGAAATAAAATTTTAAACTCCAACTCAAGTCATTCTTTTCTTACGTTTTCAATTATCAACCAACAATTGAACTAACCTGAAGAGGTAGGTCCCAGCAGAGACCAGTTGGTCCCGCAAGACTCACCTTGAACAGGGTTGTCTGCGCAAAGGCCATCTGCTCCCGCAGGACCCACCATGCTCATAGAATCTTACGCGCAGTACGCAAGCTGTACACGCAGGGAAAGCCTCCCAATGGTGAAGTACCCCGCCTGTTCCCGCAGTTGCGGATACAAGCCATCAGGGAAGGCTACCCGCAGACAGCAGGGCTACACGTACAAGACTAGCTACTTCAGCAGTCACATGAAGGCATGAGCAAGGCGGGAACAATCCCGCCCAAATGAGCCAGTCTGATTCTGAAAGATCTTTTGTACCATACCTACCAAGGTATGGATAGGACAGACGATCTGACCAGAACAGCCCATGAGCCAATCACAGGGTGACAGCTCACCGACAACAGTGCGAGGAGGAGCACCCTCTAGTACTGTTTGTCACTATTAGCCGCTGCCTACTCACCAACCCTCACTGTGGAGCAGGCGCAGCCTACAGTTGGTGGAATAGTATTACTGTTGGCCGTAACCTATTCACCAACCAGCATGGCCTGCGTACAATCCACAGTCAGTGGGACGTGCATGGTCTACAGTTGGTGGAATAGTGCAGCCGACTTTATTACTGTTGGCTGTAACCTACCCACCAACCAGTATGGCCTGTGCGTAATCCACTGTTGGTTGAACAGGAATACTATTCAGCCGGCTGTACCTTCTAGAAAACCTACCTTCGGCTATAAATACTCCAATATCTTGGAATGGTAAGATCATCTACTATCTCGTATAACTTACTTGATAATTGCTCTAATAGTATTCATATACTTTTATATTCAAAGAGCAATATAGACTGATTCTCACGCCGGAGGGTGGTCACAAGGAGGAACCCCCCCCTTCTCAGTGACGAGCTTACGGTGTCTGTTTTGCAGGTTCCCTAAAGTACAACTTACTCTGCTAGACCTAACCTTCGTGGGAAACATTATCTAGCCCCCAGATTATCCATAATCTGCCCGGGGTCACTTAGTGTTTCTTCATTGGCGCCATCCGTGCATAAAGCTAGAACTACATCTTTCTCCAGTTTTTCAAAACTTCCAAGATGACTAGAGAAATTCCGGTAACCACAACCCCAGCCACTGGGGTTAACACCGGCAACACAATGTTTACAAACACTACCCCAGCCACCCAAGCTGGGGCAAGTGAAGTACATTTTACGAACACTACCCCAGTCACTCATGTAGGGGCAAGTGGAGTAAATATTCCACTGGGATTCACTGATGCCCAGCTGGAAAAACGACCTCGAGCCCCTCGCCAAACACTTGATCAAGTGAAGGCATGGGCCGAGGCACGTCAAAGAGAATTTCAGGCTGAGTTGGACGAACGCTTGCGTTCAGTCCAACAAGCTGAGGAATTCGGTAGTACTCGCCAGCACCTCAACATGAGTAGTGAGTACGAGTACTCAGACGGCGAGGGGGAAGACTCCGACACCGACGCGAACCCTCGCCATAGGGCGAAAGGGAAGCGTAAGGAAACGGATCCCCAGCCAAAAAGGAACTTTGGGGAAGCATTCCAACCAGTCACGGAAAAAAGCTCTCGCGACTTCTCCAAGGCCTTTAGACCTACTGCTACAAACGCAGGAAGGTCAAAATTTGCAAGGGACATTGCAGAAGCAATCGCCCCGAGGAGTGCCAAACAAATGTCCAACGTTGGCACATACGATGGTCTATCCGACCCAGATGACCATCTGAACAGGTTCATTGCGGGGGCAACCGTCAGTAACTGGACGGAACCCACGTGGTGCTACATGTTCCAGATGACTCTGGTAGGAGCAGCCAGAGCATGGTTCGACCGTTTACCGGTCCACCACATTTATGACTGGGCAGACTTCCAGAACAAGTTCAGTCAACAGTTTAGTCAACAGAGGAAACACACTGAGGAGCAGTGGACGATCCTCAACTGTGTCAGAGAAGAGGATGAATCCTTACTAGACTTCATCACCCGCTTCAACTCCAAGAAGGTGAGTCTGGGCAATATCAGTGAAGACCTCGTTCGCGCCGCTTTCATTCAGGGCGCTGAATACCCAGAACTCATCCGCACTCTGACGGGTAAAGACGGTATGCCATCCACGTGGGATGCCATAATGACGGCAGCCAAGCGCTTTGCCGAAACAGAGAAACAGCTGGGAAGAGATCTCCCCCACAATACAAACCTCTACACGCAGAGGACAAGGGAGAATAATGTAAGAACCGCCCGGCTAAACAAAAAGAGGCGGCAAGGTATTTGGCAGTCAAGGATAAACTTTGACGCCCCCTCAAGCTCTCGCCCTCTGGTTGGCGGAAGGGACAAAACGCACCCTTTGAACCGAAAAAAAACCGCTGGACGCCACTCACCAAGAGCGTCACGGAGATATTTGCCACGGAAAAACTGCCATGGCCAAAAGCTCCAGTGATCCGACAGAAACCCAATGCGGATCAAAGCAAGTCTTGTGACTTCCATGGGACAAAGGGCCATAGCACTGAGGAGTGCACATCCTTGAGGGACATCGTCGAGACATTCGTCAAGGATGGGAGGCTCGCACACCTCGTGGCATCTATCAAGAAGGGAGGAAGGAACGACAACAGGTACAGGGGTAACGGACGGAAGCCCGTCGACATTAGCATCAACATGGTCCATGGTAAGGTCAGAGGAAGAAAGAGACCAATGACCGAACCATGCGCATGGAAGGAAGCAGAAGTGCGCTTCCCGCGAGTGCCGGGAGGCCCAAACAAAGAAGGCCCCATTGTCATTAAAAGCCAGCTGGGGCACTACATCACCTCCCGCACCCTCGTTGACAATGGCGCATCGTCGACAGTGATGTACAGGCAGTTCTTCGACAAGCTCGATGATGAAGACAAGGAACGCCTGGAGACGGTCTACGCTTCAATGGAAGGGTTTGACGGCAGCATGAACACTCCCTTGGGCATCCTATCTTTCCCCGTCACTCTCACTGATGGGAATTATTCACGCACGGAGGATGTGGATTTTGTTGTGATGAAAAAACCACATCATACGTATGACATCCTATTCGGGAGAGACGGGATGGCAAGATTCAACGCTGTGGTATCCTCAGTCCACGGCATGATGGGATGGCCAACAACTGAAGGCGTAGCGATGATCACGGGCATTCCCCAGGTATGCATCGCATCTGTCTCCTCTAAACCCAAACCGAAGATGGCCAAACAAACCATCACTGAGCCTGAACAGTGGGCATTCAATGGGAAATATCCCGATCAGGCCGTTACCATTGGCCCGACAATTGTTGATCCAACACGCACCTTACTCAAGCGCTTACTGCAGCGAAACGCAGACATCTTCGCGTGGACACCAGCCGACATGACTGGTGTACCCCGGGGAAAGGCAGAGCATAAGCTCAAATGCGATCCGGCCGTAACGCCGATCGTACAAAAGCGCAGAGTAATGGGGCCCGAGCAAACCAACGCGTGCAGAACCCAAGTCAAGGAACTCCTTGATGCGGGCATCGTGCGCGTTAGCAAATATCAAACATGGGTTGCAAATCCCGTAATGGTACCGAAGAATAACAAACAATGGCGCATGTGCATAGATTTCAAAGATTTGAATAAAGCATGCCCCAAAGATTGTTATCCGTTGCCAGAAATTGATCTCAAGGTGGATTCGGTGGCACCATTTCGCCTTAAATGCTTCTTGGATGCGTATAAGGGGTACCATCAAATCCACATGGCTGTGGATGACCAGGACAAAACCGCCTTTCGGACGCCCGATGGCACATTTTGTTATAAAATGATGCCGTTCGGACTTAAGAACGCGGGGGTCCACGTACCAACGACTAATGGACAAAGAGTTTCACGCCCAAATTGGGAGAAACTTGGAAGTCTATATGGATGATTTGGTCATCAAAAGCCCCGAGCCAGAGACGATGTTGAAAGACATTGAGGAAACTTTCAACACGCTCAGAAAGATAAACATGAAGCTCAACCCGAGCAAGTGTTCATTTGGGGTGGAAGAAGGGAAGTTCTTAGGGGTCATTATTACTAAAGATGGCTTCAGAGCGAACCCTGAAAAGGTCGAAGCCATTGTCAAAATGGAATCACCTACCACCATAAAACAGGCTCAAACACTTAATGGACGACTAGTCGCGCTTAACCGCTTTTTGGCAAACCATGCGGATAGGTCGTTCCCTTTTGTGTCAACACTAAGAAATTGTTTAAAGAAAACGCACTTCCGCTGGACACCAGAAGCGGAAGCAGCTTTCCAGGAGATTCGATCACGCCTGATCGAACTCCCAACACTCACAGCACCACAAGCGGGAGAGGAGTTAATCCTATACCTCTCCGCAACAGATAGAGCAACCGGGGCAGTCCTGCTTGTAGAACGAAAAAGGCATCCAGATGCCAATCTATTATGTTAGCCGCGTGCTGGCAGACGCGGAAACCCGGTACTCTACCCTGGAAAAACTGGTCTTGGCACTTATACACGCTTCACGCAGGTTGAGACGATATTTCCAGGGTCACCCAATCACTATTCTCACCAACTTCAAACTCTCAAATGTTCTAGGCAAACCCGAGTTATCGGGACGCCTAGCCAAATGGGCAATTGAATTGGGAGAATATGCGATTCAATACAAGCCGAGACCAGCCATTAAAGGCCAGGTCCTGGCTGATTTTATTGCCGAAGTCCCCGCTGCGCGGGAGAAAGAGTGCCAGGAGGAGGTTCAACCCTCCCCAGCACACGAAATCGATGAGGTCTGGCGACTCTATACTGATGGAGCAGCTAGTAACGAGGGTTCAGGCGCAGGGTTAAAATTAACAAACCCAGCAGGCCAGGAATATACTTATGCTATTCGGCTAGATTTCCCAAGTACGAATAACGAAGCTGAATATGAAGCATTCCTGGCCGGATTGAGGATTGCGCGTAAAATGGGTGTAAAAAATTTGGAAGCCCATGTAGATTCCATGCTAGTGGCAAACCAAATAAACGGGACGTACACGGCTGTAAATGACACAATGGCCCTGTACCTTGCCCAGGCCAAAGCCATCATGCGCGATTTTAATGATTGTAAAGTGATACATGTCAAGCGCAGCGAAAACAAATCTGCGGATGCGTTAAGCAAGCTTGCATCACTGGCCTTCACCCACTTGGGTAAGGACATCCGCGTGGAACTCCTCGAAACACCATCAGTCCCGCACAAGGAAATTTGTGTCATCCAAACCGGTACAGAAACATGGATGACCCCAATAATAAAATACCTTGAAGCAGGAACGTTACCAGAGTCGAAGTCACAGGCAAGAAAACTACGCTGTAAAGCACTGAATTATCAGCTGGTCAATGACACCCTTTACAGACGTAACTTTCTTGGCCCATTGTTAAGATGCGTGGACAACCAAGATGCTGACTACCTCCTAAGGGAGGTTCACGAAGGCATCTGTGGAGTACACGCAGGCCCCCGCGCTGTGGTAGCCAAGCTAAACAACGCGGGATACTTCTGGCCGGGTATGCATATGGACGCGTTGGCATACATCAGAAAATGCAGATCTTGTCAGCTTTACGCACCCAACACGCATCGCCCGAAAAATGAACTTGTTCCTGTCACTTCCTCATGGCCATTTCAGAAGTGGGCCATTGACGTGACAGGCCCATTTCCAACAGCAGCTGGGAATGTTCAGTTCCTAGTGGTGGCCATTGACTACTTCACCAAATGGATAGAAGCGAAACCTTTAGCCCAAACAACCGCAAAGCATATCAAAAAATTTATTTGGGAATTTATTATTTGTCGTTTTGGACTTCCACAGAATTTGGTAAGCGACAATGGCACCAACTTTGCTGACAAGAAGCTACAGCAGTGGCTGAAAGAACTTCAAATCACCCACACCTTTACCTCAGTGGCACACCCGCAAGGTAACGGTGAGGTAGAAAGAGCAAACAAGAGCATCGTCGAAGGCATCAAGAAAAGACTCTTGGAACACAGATCCGGCTGGGTGGACGAGCTTCCGCATGTCCTTTGGGCAAACAGAACGCTGAAGAAGACCAGTACGGGAGAAACCCCGTTCAGTCTCACTTATGGCACTGAAGCCATGATCCCAGTCGAAATCGGTTTACCCTCACCAAGGGTCTTAATCCAACCAGAAGACAATGATGCGGAAAGACGGTTAGACCTTATGCTAACCGAAGAGCGCAGAGACTTAGCCGCCGTGCGTGAAGAAAACTACAAACGACAAATGCAAAAGTACTACAACACGCGGGTAAAACTCTGCAACTTCAAGGAAGGAGACTACATACTGCGTAACAACGAGGCTTCGAACCAACAACGCCCAGGAAAGTTGGCCCCGATTTGGGAAGGGCCATACATCATCAAAGAAGTTCTGGGAAAGGGCGCGTACCGGCTCGAAAGGCTCGATGGCACTCCCATCCCTAGAACATGGAATGGAGCTCAATTACGCAAATGTTATATGTAGATCAATTCCAACTTGTAAAGAAAAGGCCTAGAGCCACTTCTAATGGAAATGATTCTCCTTTCACGATGTATTGATAGCTTGTAACCTATGAACTTCCCTTACGGGAAGAAGTAGTTGCGTGTGGAAGGCGGCAATACCCGCATAAACACAACGCCAAAATGTTAAAAAAGTTCCTAAGGAAAACCTACACGCAGGTCAGATGTAGGTAAAGTTTAGCCATCCTTGGAAGTGCAAGTGACGGTCTTACCCGCACAATCACGAACAAGGAAGCCAAACTTAACTTACCGTCTACCACGTTATAAGGTTAACTTATGAACACTTAAAAAAAGGACAAGAAAAACCTACACGCAGGTCAGATATAGGTCTAAAGTTAAAGCCATCCTAGTAAGTGCAAGTGACGGTTACACCCGCACAATCACGAAAGAGGGAGCGAAAACTTTAGTCCATTATCAACCACGTTCAAAGGTTTAACTTAATGCCTTAGAAATTTTGAAAAACCTACACGCAGGTCAGATAAAGGGTAAAGATTAGCCATCCTACCAAGTGCAAGTGACGGTTTTACCCGCACAATCACGAAGGAGGAGGCGAAACTTTAACCCATTATCAACCACGTTCAAAGGTTCTTATTCTAAGCACTTGGGAAATTGCTAATTTAAACTAAGTATGCAAGTCATAAGTTTATAAAGCAAAGAACCCAAGGAAATAACAATCTTATACGCAAAGAGATTAATATTTCACAATCAATTACAAGAAGGGCTGGGTAACTACCCGCCTAAAAGAAATCTATACAAAGCAAAGTCTATCCTAGCAGCGGGAAGGGATCTTCAGGATCAGGCTTCAGGGCCACCTCCGCTTGGGCCAGCACCATCAGAGCGCGGCTGCCCAAGGAAAGCCTTAAGGATGTTTAGCCCATCATCAGCAGCAGCGACTTCATTCACCTTCTCCACCACTGGATGCGGGAAGGCAGCATACTGATTCACAGCTTGGTCATAAGCAGCTTCAGTATTAACATTGAATAAAGGGAAGTTGGAGGGCGGAAAGCCTCTCTCAGCAAACCCTAGACCAAGCAGGAAGCCAGTCTTCTGCCCATCCTCATGAGAAGCGTTGAGGGCTGCGCTCATTGCATCGTCGTAAGAGGTCTCTGAGAGGACCTGACGCACAACCTACAAAAGAATACTTAGAACATTTTCTAATTACGAGCAGAAAGCGTAAAGAAAAAGAGGATACCTGAGGCAACGCTTCTCGAAGCAACCATTGGAGGGTAGCTTGACTTTCTTTACAAGCACGTTCGGCTCCGCTTTTATCAAGGTTGGCAAGTTGAACTTCCTTGGCGGCAGCTTCTTCGACGCTTTTGAGTTTCCTTTCAGTACGGTCAAGCACCCCCCTCTGGTCAAGGATCTCCTGCAGCTTCTTGGCATCTTCCATTGCCAAGGCGTCATGAGCATGCTGAAGAGCCTTTAATTTGCATTTAAGCTGCTCATTCTCTTCGCGAAGTGGCTCAGCAACAGCTTCAGCCTTGGCAGCCCTCTCAGTTGAGTTTCGCGCAGTCTCCTTGGCCAGCCGAAGCTGTTCATTCACAGCTTGGGCAGCCTTGGAGCGGGCCTCGAGTCGCGCCTGGACTTCAACCTCAAGGGCCTTGAATGCCTTCTCCTTCTCGGCTGCGGCAGCGGCCAACTGCCGGTTCTCCTCCCGAAGAGCCCGCGCTTCAGATATATCTTTGGCGCGAGCTGCTTTTAACTTGTCGTTTTCACGACAAAGCAGCTCGACGCGGGGCTGCGTTCGGGCCTGGAGAACCCGAAGCTCATTGGTTAGCCTACCCTCTTGGTAGCTAGCCATGGCTTCCCCCAACGCACCATGAGGAGCAGCGTGGCGAGCCCAGTCCACGCACTCCACAGGGGTGCGAAGGGTTGTTCCTCGGCGTATGTTCCATCTTGGAACATACACTTCATTGGAATCCGACACTGCAAAAGAAACAAAGGCAGTTAGGAAAAGATGATAAAAATATGTAAAGGAAAAAGAACCCTACGTACCTGTAGGGTCAATAACAGGCCGATAGCCGCCAAACCCATCACCTGAACCTAAAGGAAATCCATCCAACAGGTCAGGCAGACGGGAAGGTGGCATAGATCGGCGGGAAGCCTGGCGCATACCTGAAGGTCCGGCCGTCGGTGCCGGTGGCGCAGGTATAGTGGCAGCCGCTGTGGTAGCCATGGTTGGCGCCACCTCCTCAGCAACAGTAACCGCCGGCTCCGTGAAAGATGCTGTAAAAATTGCACTCACGGCCGGCGGAGACACCTCAGCTGGAACAGCCTCAGGAAGGCTGGAACCAGCGGAAGCAGGCGTAGACGCCTGGGTCGATGCCTCGGGAAGGCTGACCGAGCCTACCGTCATTGGCGGGGGAATACTTGCTCCAACTCCACCCTGGAATGCGTCAACATCCACACCTACACAAGCAAAAGTGTTAGAAAAATTTATTTTAAACAACAAATCTAGACAAGAATTATGGGGGGTACTTACGGGGTTTCTTGAGCTTGAACGCACGGACGAGCGGGGGCGAACCCGATGGAGCCGGCCTCTTGCCACCGGTAACCGTCGTTGCCGCTGCCTCCTCGGAGGTGACACCTGCAGCCTCCGGAGCGGTGGTCTCTTCACCACCGGGCTTCCCCGCCACCTCTGCATTATCTGACTCCGAGTCAGATAGGACTACCGGGTCGGCCGTAGAGGCCACCTTCTCCTTGCCCTTCGCGACGGCAGCCTTTCTCTTCCGCACCAGTGGAGGACCTTCTGCGGATTCCTCAGAAGAAGAAATGTCATGAACTCCAGCAGCAGGCACAGCTTTGAGAGGTTCAGGGTAGAAGATAGGCTTACCTGGCCGACGGTGGCTCAGGATCTCTTGGCCTGGCGGGTAAACCTCCACAAACCGACCCGCAGTCTGCTCGAGGATGGGCAACTCGTTCTCGTCCAGAGCACGAGTACCCATCCGCGCAGGACCATCTTCCTCCCGCGGATTCAGGAGCGACTGAAGATCGTTACCCTCTGAAATCAACAAGAAAGTTAGAAAAAATCGTAGTCAGCAAAAAAGAAACAAGACATACCATAAGGGGTAGAGTTCGAACCATATTCAAGGACGATCGGAACCTTATCCGCATTCGACGCCTTCCACACCCGGCTCATCCCCAGCATCACCATCGCCGACTCCGGAAAACGGAAAACCGGGGACTGGACCCGGGATATCTTCGAAAACCATTCCGCCTCCTCGTAGTTAAGGGCGGGAAGGTTCGGAAGCGCCTGGCCATTCTTAAACTTCATGGCGATGGGGACGGCGCGAGCGGATATGAAGAAGAACTCTCTTCTCCATGAGCGAAGACTCCGCTCGGTGGTACAAATCTTTAAACCCTTTATACGGGTTGTAAGAGTGTACCACCCCTGGATGCACCTCCAAGTGTAGAAGGTCATCAGACGGTCAACAAAGGGCTCAAGGCCCAGTATCCGGCACACCCACTCAAAGTGCCGGACCTTGGCAATGGCCATGGGGTGCACCTCTGTCAGGTGCACACCGTGCCTCTCCAGGACACGGTACACAAACTTTGTCAACGGAAACCTAAGGTTTCCGTAGACAAAGAATGCAGCATAAACCCCGATCTTGCCACTAGGGGCATCGTACACAGTATGGTGGGGTTCAGGAAACTCAGGCTCGAGAGACTCGAGCATGAACTTCCTGACGATATACTGGTACAGATCGACAGGAAGAGAACACTGGCATTCGCCAGCAGTCTTCTGATCATCAGTATCATGAGAAGACATGGTGGAAAAAAGAAAAAGATTTCAGAGTAAGGCTTTACTGAACAGAAAAATTTGCCGGAAATTACTTGAGAAGAAGAAGAAAGGTGAAAGTGTGAATTACAGATAACTCTCTTCCCCTTTATATAGTAATCGCAATTAATGCGGTGAATTTAATGCGGAGGAGAGAGAAATCAAAGGTGCAATGAAACTATGACACGTGGCAAAAAGCAGGCTGGCAACAGCTGTTGAAAGGACGTGTGCCAGTAATTTCGCGGCCACGCGCCAGAAAAATCACGCCCACGCGCCTGAAAAAGCGACTGGAATGACCATGTTCTGTCACGTCACCATAACTTCCTGCACGTCCTGACACAGTCAGAAGAAACTGTCGCGCGACGTTTCAGAGGTTTGGACTGTTCTTATCTTTTCACCAACTCTTCGAATTTCAAAATTCAAAATTCGAAAATATTAAAAAGTAAGCGGGAAAATCCCCCCTTACCTTGGCAAACAAGTAACCGTAAGACGGATGCGGGTACAGTGTTAAGGCGAAACCCTTCACACACCTAGCACCCGCAGGGAATTGAAGCCAAGAAAACCTTGGCAAACAAGTAACCATAAGACGGATGCGGGTACAGTGTTAAGGCGAAACCCTTCACATACCTAGCACCCGCAGGGAATTGAAGCCAAGTATTCCTCGGCAACCAAGTAACTATAAGACGGGTGCGGGTACAGTGTAAAGGCAAAATCCTTCACATACCTAGCACCCGCAGGGAATTAACGCCAGGAATACCTTGGAAGTAAAGTAACCGTAAGACGAGCGCAGGTACAGTGTTAAGGCAAAACCCTTCACATACCTAGCGCCCCGCTGGGAATTGAAACCAAGAAGGATCTTCTGGGCAATGCTTGCGGAAACGGAAATAACATCCCCGCATAGCGGGAGCGTCGAGAACTACGTTGTTTGAAGCTCCAAGATGGAATTGGTGGTCTTAACATAATTGATCACTATGTTCGAAACTACCAAAACCTCATGGAAAATACATACAACTGGGACTCAATGCTCCTGACTTGCGAGGAGGTTACAGACCTACCCGCATCATACCCAAAGACCAAGCAGGAAACTCGGGCATTTCTGCAAGTGACAAGGACTTCCCATGGAAAACCTTACAAAACCCTTTTCAAAACCCTTTGCTTAAGTCCAAAAGTTCACCTCACTTTATTAAACACGCATGAGAAGAACATTGGACTGGGGGGACTTGAAGAGGTAGGTCCCAGCAGAGACCAGTTGGTCCCGCAAGACTCACCTTGAACAGGGTTGTCTGCGCAAAGGCCATCTGCTCCCGCAGGACCCACCATGCTCATAGAATCTTACGCGCAGTACGCAAGCTGTACACGCAGGGAAAGCCTCCCAATGGTGAAGTACCCCGCCTGTTCCCGCAGTTGCGGATACAAGCCATCAGGGAAGGCTACCCGCAGACAGCAGGGCTACACGTACAAGACTAGCTACTTCAGCAGTCACATGAAGGCATGAGCAAGGCGGGAACAATCCCGCCCAAATGAGCCAGTCTGATTCTGAAAGATCTTTTGTACCATACCTACCAAGGTATGGATAGGACAGACGATCTGACCAGAACAGCCCATGAGCCAATCACAGGGTGACAGCTCACCGACAACAGTGCGAGGAGGAGCACCCTCTAGTACTGTTTGTCACTATTAGCCGCTGCCTACTCACCAACCCTCACTGTGGAGCAGGCGCAGCCTACAGTTGGTGGAATAGTATTACTGTTGGCCGTAACCTATTCACCAACCAGCATGGCCTGCGTACAATCCACAGTCAGTGGGACGTGCATGGTCTACAGTTGGTGGAATAGTGCAGCCGACTTTATTACTGTTGGCTGTAACCTACCCACCAACCAGTATGGCCTGTGCGTAATCCACTGTTGGTTGAACAGGAATACTATTCAGCCGGCTGTACCTTCTAGAAAACCTACCTTCGGCTATAAATACTCCAATATCTTGGAATGGTAAGATCATCTACTATCTCGTATAACTTACTTGATAATTGCTCTAATAGTATTCATATACTTTTATATTCAAAGAGCAATATAGACTGATTCTCACGCCGGAGGGTGGTCACAAGGAGGAACCCCCCCCTTCTCAGTGACGAGCTTACGGTGTCTGTTTTGCAGGTTCCCTAAAGTACAACTTACTCTGCTAGACCTAACCTTCGTGGGAAACATTATCTAGCCCCCAGATTATCCATAATCTGCCCGGGGTCACTTAGTGTTTCTTCATAACCTAATTTCAAAACTGAATAACCGAACCACTTCTAATCTATGCTAGTCGATTTTCAAAGATAGATGACACTATTAACTCTTTTACGAACACAACTCCAACCACATGAAAACACTATAACCTTAATCGTACAACAAGCATTTCTGCATGACCTTTTTGTAAGCTGAATACCATACGACATCAGCTTGGAAAATCATCATTTTGGTCATCATCATACATGCATATTTTTGCAAACTAGAATGGTGACAAGACACATTGTAGGACTCGAGTAGAATACAACCTGTTGCAAACACCTTTAAGAATCATGACCAAACAACTTTGTTAACAAGTGAGTTCTCGTGTGCCCACTTTTACATAATTTTTATTTTATTTTTATTTTATTATTATTATTATTTTTTTTTGCGGGAAACATGTTATACTTATGCACTTGTTCGTGAATATTAATGTATATGAAATGAGTTGGGAATACTATCACATTTAACTCCCCACAATTACATGATCATATAACTTGGAATTAAGCCGTGGAATACATGAATAGTACTATTTGAGATGGCACCCCTTTGATGGTTGGTTACTTGGTTGTGCCAACTTTGTTGTCAAATGAATGCATATTATCCATTATTAATGTTACATAATAAGACAAAGTTTTGGGTCGTACAATGAAGTCAGGGTTTGGCTATGGGCTCATTGTAATTTCACATGCTTGATATAGTGAAAGGAATTGTTTACTTGTGTCTTAAACTCACTATCTCACCAACTATTTTTAGTCGGCGTTATGCTTTTCAGTAAATGGTAACTAAGCTATCAATATGGGGAAAACGATTAGGAATATATGAGTAAACCTTCTAGTTTGAATCTATGTTTAAGCATTTAGACTATATTTTGTGGACCTTGTCTTCATTTTTAAGACTTTGCATCGTGTTGCTTCTAACTTTAAGATTGGAAATGGAAGTGTAGTATTCACATATGAACAATGTTGTTTTGAAACCATATTTCATTGCACCACACATTTACGTTTTAGTAGGGTGTGACTATAACTTATCTAAATTACTGATTTACTTATCTAAATTGCACCACACATTAATGAGGGTCAGAAATTTTATACTGTTGGAGTAGCTGAGATGACGGTTTGAAATTATGTAGCATTGTCGATGCTCTTATACTAGATAATAATCACATAATATAACATGGCTAGCTTGTATATATAATAAAATAAATATAAACAACATCCAAAAAGCAATATCAACAATACCAGGCTAAACCTCACTTTAGTAGAGTATCACACTACTTAAATACATTAAACATTTGTGGCAGAATTTTCTAGACAATAAACTGAACTTATTAGCACTTAACAAGAGAATAGAGTGTTGTTGTCTGATGTAATTTGGTTTCATAATAACAGCGCATATCACATACGAAAACTGTCTTCATATTTCTTTAATCCATTCAATAAAATTGCTAAGATTTTTGTGTGAGCAACCTCCTTCTCTTACACTACTAGTAACCCTTTCTTTAATATCCAACGCCTTTTCTCTGAATGATTTGTCGCTGAGTAGCTCCTCCACCTTACTTGTTATTTCTCCTTGAGTAACGATGCCTTCTTCATTTTTTAGCCGTAGCCCGCTCCTCCAAATGTCACAAATGTAAGTCTCATTGTGAAACTGATCAGCGAAGTATGGCCAACACAAAAAAGGGACTCCATTTGTGACACCTTCTAAAGTAGAGTTCCAACCACAGTGACTCATGAAGCATGCTATAGAAGGATGAGTTAGGACCTTTTGTTGTGGTGCCCAACTCACGATTCTTCCACGAGAACCTACTCTTTCCATATATCCATTCGGGTAAGTAGTTGTAGTCTCCTTGGTCATACCCGGGCGCACCACCCACAAGAACGGTTTGTTGCTGAGTTCAAGACCAAGTGCCAATTCTTCAAATTGAGTTTGGTTGAATATAGTGAAGCTTCCAAACGCAATATAAATGACTGAACATGGTTTTTGTTGATCTAGCCATGTTAAGCAGGCCGCGTCCTCTTGCCAAAAGTGACCAGCTTGGTCAGCAAGCCGATTGCTCGCGAGCAAAGGGCCTATTTGCAACAACTGCGGGTACAAGCTAAATGCTGCATACTCCAACTCAGTAGTTGAGTTGCATATGAACCATTCTGTCAATCTAGAAGCCTCTTCAGCTTCTTTTACAAGTTGAAGGCGGCTTCTATGGTAGCCACGTCTGTAAAGCACGCCCATCCGAGGTTCTTAGATTTTATAGCCGGCATGGTTTCTGACAACCGGATTATCTGATCTTTTAGAGGCACACCTACATAAATAGTCCAGAGAGATTTAAATTAACATCTTGGAGTCAAAGTACACTGAAGATGGCAACACACATGTTTATCTAATTATTTTGAAAGTCTAGAAAATAGGAGTTTGTTTGAATTCTAGTATGACAAATATATGTCTAGGTTATATATATACAAATGTTTGGTATATATACAAACATGCATATAACTAATCATACATGTCTTACCTTTATTGTTTATGATCCCATCATCAATGAGTTTCTGAAAGGACAACATGGGGACCAATATAGCAACTGAGGCAGGCCAGAAGGCTGCTATTCTAATTCCCATCTTCTTTGCAACTTTTAAGGCCCATCCCATGCAATCATCAGCAATAACACAAGTAATTTTACAACTCATGTCTTCTTTGTTAATTGTCTCTATTAGTTCTTCAAGCTTGTGTGGCATGGTTTGCAATATTGACAAGGACAACTTACAAATGTCACTCCTATCCTCCCATATTTCTAACCCATCCGGGATCGAAACCATCTGCATTAGATCTCCAAAACCATCTTTGTCTAACCAATTGTTTGTCACGAGCTTGTGGTTAACCTCTGTGTTGACATAGGTAACCTTTACTCCTTGTGCGACTAGCTGTTGAGCAAGCTCCATTGTAGGAATTACATGGCCTTGTGCGGGATAAGGTATTACTAGAACATGAGGTTTTGCGGCCATGATTTAGAGATTTTAGAGAGTTCTTAAGAACTTGTGAATATTCTTGATGCTTCTATATATACATGATTGTCATTTTATAGACGAACAGAAACGGCCTTGTAGATTTTAGTTTTTTTTTCTTTTCATATATAATTCCAACTTGGGTTAGTTTGTTTTGTCATACATGGTGTGTTATTCGTTCTCTTGTGGCCTCGTTGATGTTAACATGACCTCTAAGTCAAATATATGTTAATCAAATATTTCTGGACCAAGTAACAATATTTCTTGGACATGGTTTGATGTCACACCAGTTAAGTCTATATATATTAATCTCACCTTCTTATCATTTAGGTACGGTACCATCGTGGGGACGCGATGGAACTGTATGAAAGCATGATGCAACAAAACAAATAATACAACGTGGAACTAATGGAAACCAATGGAAGGATATGTGGTATATAGATCTTATTTGCACACATTTGTATATGGTCAAATAATAAATTAGCTAGGTCATCGGCAACATGCTAAATTATAGAACACAAAATTAAAGGAAAGTAAATGGTAGTCAATATTATGCCCAGAAGATGCCATTTAACATGTGGTCTGTTCAGTTGGTATAGAGGTAGGGTATCAAAAAGACTCAAATACCCTTAAGTATCACCCGCGGGTAGGAAAGGAATCCTTCATATGCCAGCCGCGGAACATATGGATCATCCGCATAAACATAATAGAGGAAGAACACCCTTACATCACACGCGGAAGCATCCAGGCACCCTCAGACGTCATCCGCATGATAGCACATCTATTCGCCGAGTTGACCGGAAGGCAATGCCAACGGAACAGCTGTAAATAACTAACTATCTTCTAGAAGAATAACCACGGTCGTTACTTGAAGAATACGTGACACATCGACCAATGAATGGACACCTGGCCAGTTTGTTATAACCGTGCAAATGGCCAGGGATCAATTCGTCCTATCATAGAATGACGCGTGTCCAGGTTGTTATACCTATGCACATGGGACGTATGGCTCAACCTATCACATAAGGACACGCGTCTAGACGGTTATTGGATATCTTCTAGAATGAGACAGCTGGCTCAATCACAATTCCCACATCCTTCGGCTATAGATACCCTCTTCATATGCACGAGGTACACATTCACTCCCAAGTATTTACTCTCAATACTCTAGTACTTTCTCTACGTTAGAACGGTACTTATTCTCACGCCGGATGGTGGTTACGGGAAACCCCCCCTCTTGTCCTTCCCATAACGAGCTCACGGTGTCTGTTTTGCAGGTTTCGGTCACTGGACTTTGGGAAGTTGTGCTCATATCGTGTTGGTTGTTGTTGTATCTCACCCGGTTGACTCATTAGATCCAGTTTCCGTATAGGGGATCGGATTAGTGTTTCTTCAGTTGGTTTATGCGCGGTGCCCAGGTTCTTGTGTTGACTTGGTCAGCGGCTCAGCGCATGTATCCACATCATCAATCCCCTTTTGGTCCTCGTGGGTGATGGGTCGGGTATTGGTTTCGATTCATATCAGTTATGAATATTTGTGGTTTGGAATATTCCAGTTATCAACAGAAGTTGGAAGTTTGATGTGCATTTTTATGGGTATTTTTTTGATAAATACAAATGTGGTCACACAAACATGCATCGTTATTCAGTTATTCGTTAATCCTTGATGGGCGATGGCCAAATGAAAGTAGTACACAAATAACTTTAATTAATTTGTGGTGATTACTTGATGGCGTGTTGTAATCCAACCCAACCCAACCCAACCCAACCCGTGAGTATACATAACAACATTTGAATAATAACGAATTATGAAATTATATGAACCTTCGTGAAAATATATAATTGTGATTTTGAGAATATATATATATAACGGCATTCCAAAAAATAATCTGATCGATTAACTTCTTTTAATTACGTGATTGCACTTAGTGTACCGCTCGGTTAGGTTGTCACTCAAAAAAGAGTAGTACTCCTAATGGTCTTTTTTGTAGACATTTAATGTTTTGAAGTGATTTTTTGTAATGTGAGATAGCAAATAATTAAAGCCTTACGGAGATAGTCTACATTTTACAGGAATATTGTAAGTTACAATAAAAATACTCTCCTAGCTCACATTGGAAATTATATTACAGTGACGTGTATAAAATAAAATAAACATTACATAAACATAAAAAAATTCATATATAGTCTTTGGCTTTGTTCTTCACTGCAGCAGTTGAACAAACTTCAGTTAGTGTTGGTTAAGGCTTCGTTAACGCAAGTCTCTTAAATTGATTTTGAATATCCTCTATGAGACCTTGTCTGTCACAGTTATAACAACCAAAACATTTTGAATAACCTCTATTTGTATGCTTGTTGCAAAACAAAAACTTAATAAAACTACCAACAATTAAGGTAAAATAGATGGATTTATAAGTTAACTATGCATGCCTATGACGTTCGCCAACAAAGACACCTATCAACAGTCTATATTAGCGACACCGTTACAACCTAGAATCGTATAAATGTATAGTATAATAGGATAAAGTTCATTGGAACTTATAACCATAAGACAAGAGATCAACAATTTGACATTACTCTAGACACACTCTAACTTATCTCAGACCACAAAGCAATTTATATTATTAATTAATTAATAATGTCTCAACTCAGATACAACCAAATTACTGATGCGGTAGCTGAATTGGTGGTTCGAAATTATGTAGCAATATAACATTGTGGGTGCTCTTATACTAGATATAATATAACATGGCTAGCTTGTATATTTAATCAAACAAATATAATATAAACAACATCCAGAAAGCAGTAAGCAACAATACCAGGCTAGACCTCACTATAAGTAGTATCACATTGCATACATACATGAAAATTTTGTGGTAGAATTTTCTAGACATTAAATTGAACTTCACTTAACAAGAAAAATAAGGAGTGTTGTTTGATGTAATGTGGTTTCATAATAACAAGACATGTCACTTACGAAAACTGTCTTCATATTTCTTTAATCCATTCAATAAAATTGCTAAGATTTCTGTGTGAGCAACCTCCTTCTTTGACACTACTAGTAATCTTTTCTTTAATATCCAACGCCTTCGCCTTGAATGTTTTGACACTGAGCAGCTCCTCCACCTTACTTGTTATTTCTCCTTGAGTAACGATACATACTTCGCTTTCTAGCCATAACCCACTTTTCCAAATGTCACAAATGTAAGCTTCATTGTGAAACTGATCAACGAAGTATGGCCAACACAAAAAAGGGACTCCATTTGAAGAGACTAGGCCTGAATCACCAAAGAAGCCCAAGAAAGCCAAGGCCCACTAGCAGTCCAGGCACATCAAGCAGAATCCAAGATTAAAGGGACCAGGCCCAAATTACATAAGAAGCCCAAGGAAGCCAAAACCCATTAACAGCCCAAGTACACCAGACAGAGTCCAAGGTCAACGATGGACCTGTCCTTATTGATCTGAATATTGCAGGAGTGATAGGGACAAAATCTTGGAGGGAAAAAGGCGTCCAGCGGATAATAGCGAGTTTTATGTTTGAGTCAGAGAGACCAGCGGGTAATAGGAAGCACCCTAGAGATAACGGTCCAGAGGGAAAGATTCCCCTAGGACATTATATATGCATGCATGTATCTTTGTAAAAGGGGAACATGAATACAATATTTTTTTCTCATCTAATATCATTCACACACAGTCATCTCCTAAATCTGTAACATAAGAAAATCTCAAATAATCACTCATTCGAACACCACTATCCACGATTCAAAAGAGGTTTTTACATTGGCGCCATCCGTGGGACCCTTACAACTAAGAGGTTCCACACTACGGTTTCGGAAGAGATGGCTGATCAAAACCCAGAAAAAAGCACTTCATTGTTTCGACCTTGACGGTCAATGATGGCAAGGCAACCGAAACTGTAACTAACGAGGGGACGAGTTTGCAGAATATGCAAGAAACTGGCGGACCGGTGATGATAGAGGACAAGACGGAGAAAGAGGACGGCTAGAAAGAGTTGGAATGGGGTCCAGCCGCCGGCGAGAAGTGGGAAGTAACCCCAGAGTTCATACGAACTCACAGGGATGCGTTGAAAGCTTGCTTGGACGAGCAAGAGAAGCAGGAAAAACTCATGGCAGTTAAAACTCGCTTATCATTCGATACACCTAAGCCCAAAGAGGGAGAAGGACCCGAGAGAGTGGCCGATAAGGATCATAGGGTTCTCTTAGAATCCCTAGTCACATTCTCTCCTCGGTCAAAGGTAAAGAGAAGCCAGTACCAGACACCCTGGATACCCCATACCGACCGTCAGATACCTCCGACGTGTCAAAATTCACCCAGAGGATATCTGAAGCCACCCTACCGCCCAAGTTGCGATATCCTTCCACGGTGGATAAGTACAACGGGACGCAAGACCCTGAAGACCACCTCCACGCTTTCCGAGGAGCAGGAATGGTCAGTGGGTGGTCCATGCCCGCCTGGTGTTTGATGTTTCCTCAAACTCTGACCGGGGGAGCCCAGGTATGGTTCGACAGTTTGGAGCCGGGGAGTATAGATAGCTATGAAGAGCTGAGGGGAAAGTTTTTGCGAAATTTCAGCCAGCAAAGGAAGGCTATGAAGAATCCCAACGAGATTCTACACATCCGAAGAAGAGATGAGGAAAGGGTTGAGTAGTTCATGGACAGGTATATAGCTGAGAGCATGAACATCAAGGGTGTTCCAGAAGTCATGAAAATAAGTGGGTTCATAAATGGCGTGAGATTCTCCCAGCTCACAGAAAAGCTGGGGGAAGATTTCCCCACCACTTTCGACCAACTGATGGACCAGGTACGGGCTTTCGTCAGAGGAAAGGACACCGGATCTAAGCTACGAGAGTGGGAAACAAAGAAGGGAACTAGTAAGCCAATTGGGGGTAAGAACCTAGGGAGTCCCGGCTTGAGCAAGATGCGAGCCCCATTCGAAAGAGCTCGTTTCACTCCCTACCGACCCCCGGTAAGTCATGTCGGGTACATACCCTCTACCACATACCATCCACCACGATTTCCCAGCATAAGACCGGAAGGAGGAAGATATCGCCCTCCCTACCAGGAAAAGCCCTCCCCAGGGGGAGACGAGGTACTGGCGACCGAAAAAACCAGGTACCCGGCCAAGGCCTCTAGTCCGTTCAAGCAGGCGTACAAACCTAACCCCACGGGATACTGCAACTATCATAAGAGTGCGGGTCATACCACCAAAAATTGTGTCCGGCTGAAGAGGCTGTGGGAAACCGCCTTAAGAACGGGGCAGTTACCTTTGCCCGGCAAAGGATCCCCATCCAAGGTGAAGGAGGAAGATGAAGACAGGCACTTCGTAGACATGATACGGAGAAGGGACGAAGGAGAAGGGAACCCGGGAAGGGTTCCGAAGATCATGAAAAGAGGTTTCCCCCCAATAAGCACAACATGGATGAAGGCAGAAGTACAGTTCCCGGGCATAACCGAGGAGGAGGCCAGGGAGATGCCTCTGAACATATCGGCAAGCATGGCGGGACATAAGGTTGCTCGAGTACATGTAGATGGGGGAAGCGGGGTGGAGGTGATGTATGAACATTGTTTCCTAAGACTGCAGAGAGAAATCCAAGAGAGGCTGGAAGAGGATATATGTCCGTTAATGGGATTCTCGGGGGAGGTGGTGGAACCATTGGGATCCCTCAACTTACCTTTCACCCTCCGGGATGGGGCAAAGTTCGAACGGTGTGCCTACGTTTCTTCGTAGTGAGGGCCCCGTCCAAATATAACATCATTTTAGGCAGCCCAGGCATGAAAGCACTCAGAGCAGTCCCATCCACTGTCCACGGATACATGAAGTTTCCTACTCCGAACGGGATAGCCACTGTCCAGTCATCCTCGGAGATAGTAGCTAGCGTCGGCAGGGGAACTCAAGGAAAGAGGGGAGTGGAAGAATGGGTACTCAATGGGGAGCACCCGGATCAAACGGTAAGGATCGGATTGCAACTTTCCGACAAAGGAAAGGCGGGGCTGAAGGAGGTACTGTTACGTAATTCAGACGTGTTCGCTTGGACCACAAGGACATGACAGGGGTCCCACGAAACCTGGTACAGCATACCCTCGACGAGTTCCACTGGATGGAGCCCGTCAAGTAGAAGAGGAGGAGTCTGGGCTTGCAGAAAAGCCAGGCTGTCCGGGAAGAAACCATGAAACTCATGCAAGCCGGGATCGTGCGGGCTGCCAAATACCCCCGGTGGATCTCGAACCCCGTAATGATTTCCAAATCCGATAACAGTTGGCGCATGTGCATCGATTTCAAGGACCTAAACAAAGCTTGCCCAAAAGATTCCTACCCCCTACCAGAAATAGAGAAGAAAATTGAAGCTCTAGCCCAGTACCCCCTTCGCTGTTTTTTAGACGCGTACAGGGGATATCATCAGATCCAAATGGATCCCCAAGATGAAGAGAAAACCGCCTTCTATACCGACGAAGGGACTTTCTACTACACCAAGATGCCTTTTGGCCTGAAGAATGTTGGAGCCACTTATCAGCGTTTCATGGACCGTTTGTTCGATCGACAAAAGGAGAGGAACGTGGAGATCTACGCAGACGACCTAGTTATCAAAAGCACAGATGAGGAAAGAATGTTGGACGACATCCGGGAGACTTTTAACACCCTCCGGCAAGCCAACATGAAGCTAAACCCCGGAAAGTGTTCATTCAGAGTCGAAGAGGGAAAATTTTTAGGTGTATTGATCACCAAGGAGGGATTTCGAGCAAATCCCGAAAAGGTAGAGGCGCTGGTTCAAATGGGGCCACCCAGAAACATCAAAGAGGTACAAAGGCTGAACGGAAGGTTGTTGGCTCTCAACCGATTTCTCTCGAATATTGCCGACAGAACGCTTCCTTTCATGGCAGTCTTGAGGAAGTGCATGAAGATGAATAAATTCTGTTGGGACACGGAGGCAGATAACGCCTTTCGAGAATTGAAGGCACACTTATGCAAGCTCCCGTTAATCACATCACCACAACCGGGGGAGATCCTGACGCTCTATCTCTCATGTACTAACAAAACAGTTAGCTCGGCACTTATGGTGGAGAGGAAAGAAGCTCAGATCCCCATATACTTCGTCAGCCGAACACTGAAGGTCCCGGAAGAAAGGTATTCCCCGATTGAAAAGTTGGTGCTGTCATTAGTCTACACGGCGAGAAAGTTGAGGAGGTACTTTCAAGCCCATGAAGTCCAGGTGCTTACTGACAAGCCCCTTCATCGGATATTGATGAAACCCGAGATATCCGGTAGGTTGGCCAAATGGGCTATAGAGCTGGGGGAATACACCATCGAATATAAACCTCGGACGGCTTTTAAGGGGCAAGTAATAGCTGATTTCCTCACCGAGCCCCCACTGGGCGAAGACACAAGATCCCCACCTCAGGAGAAAGACCATAAGAGCATTGAAACCGCGTCTAAGAAAAACATTGAAAGCCCGAGAAACCAAGAAGAGCCGGTTTGGAACTTGTACACAGACGGAGCCTCCAATGAAGACGGAAGTAGGGCCGGTTTGATGCTAATCAGCCCGGAAGGGACTGAATTGACTTATGCGGTACGGCTACTTCCCCGGCACTAACAACGAGGCCGAGTACGAGGCTCTTATGGCAGGTTTAAGGGTTGCCAGGAAGATTCCGGTGAGACGCATCCAGGCTCACGTGGATTCTTTACTTGTGGAAAATCAAATCAGCGGGGACTACGAAGCGAAAGACCCCAAGATGGTGGAGTATCTAAAAAAGACAAAGGAATTGTTACAAGGTTTTAAAGAGGCGAAGGTCGTACATATCTCCCGGGGGCAAAACAAGAAGGCTGACACTTTAAGTAAGCTAGCCTCCGTGGCCTTTGATCACCTCGCGAAGGATGTCAGAGTAGAGACTATCCAGCAACCGTCAATCCTAGACGAAGTAGTCGCCAGTGTGGAAACGCCCGGGGTGGAGCTGGATGACTCCCATCTTCGGGTATTTACAAGCAGGAATCCTACCGGAAGATCGGCAGGAAGCCCGTCGATTAAGGATCAAGGCACTTCAATATGAAATCATCAATGGGATTCTCTACCGGAGGTCCTATTTAGGCCCTTCGCTGAAATGTGTCGATTATGGGGAAGTTGAATACATCATACATGAGATCCACGAAGGCATATGTGGAATGCATATGGGAGCCAAGATGGTGGCAGCCCGCGCCATGCGAGCCGGATACTACTGGCCTTCCATGTTTTTAAGCGCTCTCTGGGAAATCCGGAAATGTGATAGCTGCCAGATTTACGCTCCGGTGACCAGGAAACCCAAGCTCAACCTCATACCAGTTAGCTCCTCTTGGCCCTTCCGAAAATGGGGAATGGACATAGTGGGACCTTTTCCGGAAGGATCAGGGAAAGCTAAGTTTCTCCTCGTGGCCATTGACTATTTCACCAAATGGGTGGATGCTAAACCCCTAGCCACAATTACCGGACAACAAGTCAAGAAGTTCATGTAGGAAAACATCGTATGCCGGTTCGGGATCCTTCACACGATAGTCAGCGATAATGGGAAACAGTTTGAGGGGGGGGGGATTTTCCGAGAATGGTGCGAGCAGATGCATATCAAGCAGGTCTTTATGTCCGTGGCACATCCCCAGGCAAACGGCCAGGTGGAGCGAGCCAATCGAAGTATAGTGGAAGGCATTACCAATCGTTTGGGAAGGAGACAGGGATCTTGGGTTGAAGAACTGCCCCATGTCCTCTGGGCTAACCGGACCATGCCTAAAGTCAGCCATGGGGAAACACCTTTTAGCCTAACTTACGGTACAGAGGCGGTGATACCCGTGGAGATCAATGTCCCAACCCACCGGGCACGTTTGACCGAGAAGGAAAATGAAAGCGACCTCAGGCTTAATTTGAATTTGCTGAAGAAAGAAGAGAAGCTGCCGCACGACGAGAAATCAAATATAAGAAGGCGATGGAGAAATATTACAACTCCAGGGTTAGAGAAGTTAAATTCAAGGTGGGAGATTTAGTGCTTCGGGAGAACGAGACAAGCAGGCAGGAACGCCAAGGGAAATTGGGACCTCGATGGGAAGGACCCTATCAAGTCATCTGGGCTGGAGACAAGGGGGCTTACAAGCTGGCATACCACACGGGAAAGGAAGTGCCCCGTACCTGGAATGCCATGCAGTTGAGAAGATACTATGCTTAAAAACCCCCCACCGGGGGAAGAAGGAGAAGGGGGCTTTTGAAGAACCAACCAACAGCATTTTGTGACAACTGGTTTAGCATCCCCTCACGGACGTTATGCAATAAAACACCTCCCTGAGAGGAAGTCTGAGTAATGGGTCATTGATACTCTATTTTTGTTTTGATAATCTATGTAGGCAATTCGGCTCTGTGCCCATGACAAAAGCATTTATTCTTGTAATCAAATCAGACAATTTGGCCATGTGCCTGCAATAAAGAATGGAAAAACAACTAAATGTTCTTTGTGTTTTCCATAACAAGATAAGCTATCTAACTTAAGACATCGATCCCTGAGACGATGACCAATTAAAGTTAGAAAACACCCCTCCATCACCAAGGATGAGAGGAAGGCCTCGCCGATAGGCTACATGGTTAACCAAAAAATCATACGAAATAAAATCAAACGACCAAACAAGGTCCGAAGCATGACCAAACATAGCACAATGCGAGTAATAAAACTACCAAAGCATTACATTAGCAAATAAAAGTCCAACCCCTAACGGGGGAAAATGGTGGTTACATCAAAAGCATAAACCCATCAAGGGCTAACATGCACGAATATCCTTACACAAAACAAGTAGACAGAAAATACAAAAGACATCAAAAGCAACTGATGAAACAAGTCAACAATCATCCCCGAGGGGTCGGGGTGGAGGGATCAACTACCAAGGACATAGCTCGGATCTCTTCCACTGACACATGGGGGGTAGCAGAAAGCTGGTCCAAGAACGGAGGCTCGTAGGAGACGTACGTACGGAAGGCTGCCTCGGCCTCGGACTCCATAGTCTCGGAATAGGTGGGTACCTCGACAAGAGGAATACCTTGCGCCTGGAAGTCGTAGCCCTCCCTCAGACCACTCTGGTACCCGGAGAAGACAGCTCGGATCATAGCATCTCTAACCAAGTAAGTATCACGACAAGTTCGAGCCCGTCCAAACACCAGTTTAAACTCTTCAGACACCATCCACTCCCGATCAGCTTTAAAACCATCAAGCTCCTGCTCCAGCTTCTCACACCTCTGCTCATAATCCACCACCAGCTTGTCTTTATGAGCCCGGCTCGTCTTGAGCTCACTCTTCAACCTCTCATTTTCCTCCTGCGTTCCCTTGAGATTAACCTCCAACTATCAAACAAGAAACACCAGGGAATAGATAAGCCCCACACATACAAAAAAAAAGAAAAAAAAAACAACAAAAACAATACCTCCAAAATCCTATCCTTATCAACCCGAGCTTTAGATTGCTCAACTTCTAGCCGGATAACTTCGTCCTGGGCTTTCTTTAAACTGATTTGCAGACCAGGTGCCCCAAGAGCCTCCTCTTAATCCAAAAGGATTTGCTGCCTCAAGTGCTTAATTTTCCCACGACTTTTCTCGTCCAGTTGTTCGAGACGGCGATTGTCTTCTCTCAGTCGTTGTAACACCTGATCATCATCAATAACAAGCTGACGAACAGCTGATGCGAGGGCTAGAGATCGATATAAATGAGTCCCAAGGTCGCCAACCAATTGGTTCCGGTCCAAAGCGCGGATGTGGGATGAGTCAACAGGGGGAATACCACAGGTGAGAAAATCATGTGCTTGTGCAGGCGTCAAGATGGATGCACCGGCTTTCAAACCCCACTGGGGAACAAACACGGGGTCGTCATCAAGTGCCTCCATGTTGGGGGCAGGTAAACCTTGGGGGCAGAAGCAGATGTCTCAGGACGTTTGCATGGAGAACCAAGCCGTGCTGTCCCAGATTCCACAGAAGCATGCATATCTGCGGGAGTAACGACAGGAAATTCGAAATCACTGTCCAGATCAATAGGTTCAGCAAGAGATGTCACCGGATGAGATGAAGACGACTGGCCAAGATAAGGTCTCTTCGAGTTTCTTAAGCGGTTCTTCAAGGAAGCATTGAAGACACTGGTCATGGCGCCCTTCCGTTTAGGAGTGTCCAACACATCAACACAAACAATGGGAGCAGACGGATCTGAGGAAGCTGTCTCGGTCTCTGAGCTAGCCGGAGGAGTCACAGGAACTGATACAAAGAAGGCAGCCTTCAGGGGGCATTTCAGCAAAGTCTCTTTCAAACTCATTTCTGCACAAAGAAAGTAACAAAGTTAGAAATACCCAATCGATCAGGGAGTAACTAGCAAGAAAACAAGAAGGGGGAAACCTCGGTTTCCTTCGAAAATGGCCGGACGAGTAGAAGGGTCTGACCATATCCGACTCAATCCGGCCATACATAGCAAAGGCTCAGGGTAAGTCATGGCTTCAGTAGGATTGGCAACCAACAGCCTATAAAGTTCATCTTGGGACGTCGGAGGACGAGGGGTCACATCATGAATGAGGGAATCCGTACGGCGCCGGCTAAGCAAACCCGGAGCAAAGTTGGGAGACACGAAGAAAAAGCTATTTTTCCACTCCTTGGGATGGAATCCAGTGGGCATTTTTATACATCAAGGGGGATGTTTGTTCACGGGACGGTGCTCGAAGGTAAACCAATCACCATCCGCCTTTAAACGATAAAATAGACGAAATAGAGGCACGATGGCGAAACCTTTCATGGCCCGACAGGCTATCTCAAAGTGAGTCACCCGTAAGAAACCCAAAGGGTGGACTTGATCAAATCGTAGTTTATGATATTTCAGTAAAGCCAACTGGAACTCAGTCAAAGGGTAGCGAACATTAGCATCCTCTAGGGTTCGGGTATACAAGGTGAGTAAACCAGGGCGACTGAGAGCAGTCTCATGAGGTTTAGGCAACACAGGAGATAAGGATAAGGGTATACGGTAGCGAGTACATAACTGAAGTATCTATTCTTGGGTAAGGATAAAGGTTATTGAGGATAAGCCCTCACGGCTCATGATACGGGGAAAGAAATAAAGCAAAGGAAAAGGACACTAACCTGATCGGAGAGGGCAGATCAGATGAAAAGGTAAGGGTCGCCGGAAAATATGAAGGAAAGATCAATCGGAAAACGGAGGGTCGCTAGAGATATTATGGAAGAGAGAAAAGAGAGAAAGGAAGGTGAAAATAATAAGGGTGACGAGATATAAAGCCTGCGCTGCAAGAAGGCGTGGTAAAATGTGCAAGTTCAAAATTAACCACCCATTACTATCTCCAACATGGGCTACAGCTGGGCTAGGAGAATAATAAAACCCAAGAAGATGGAAAAGGGGCATGGGCTAGTAAAGAAGCCCAAGCCATTCTTTGCAGTACTATACCAGGAAGCATGTAAGAATAGAGAAGCGAGACTCAAAACAAGTCTATTACTGTCGTCATAAATAACAACGATAATAGACTTGGGGACTTGAAGACTAGGCCTGAATCACCCAAGAAGCCCAAGAAATCCAAGGCCCACTAGCAGTCCAGGCACATCAAGCAGAATCCAAGATTAAAGGGACAGGCCCAAATTACATAAGAAGCCCAAGGAAGCCAAAACCCATTAACAGCCCAAGTACACCAGACAGAGTCCAAGGTCAACGATGGACCTGTCCTTATTGATCTGAATATTGCAGGAGTGATAGGGACAGAATCTTGGAGGGAAAGAGGCGTCCAACGGATAATAGCGAGTCTTCTGTTTGAGTCAGAGAGACCAGCGGGTAATAGGAAGCACCCTAGAGATAACGGTCCAGAGGGGAAGATTCCCCTAGGACATTATATATGCATGTATGTATCTTTGTAAAAGGGGAACATGAATACAATATATTTTTCTCATCTAATATCATTCACACACGGTCATCTCCTAAATCTGTAACATAAGAAAATTTCAAATAATCACTCATTCGAACACCACTATCCACGATTCAAAAGAGGTTTTTACACCATTTGTGACACCTTCTAAGGTAGAGTTCCAACCACAGTGACTCATGAAGCATGCTATAGAAGGGTGAGCCAGGACCTTTTGCTGTGGTGCCCAACTCACGATTCTTCCACGAGAACCTACCCTTTCCATATATCCATCAGGGTATGTAGTTGTCGTCTCCTTGGTCATACCCGGGCGCACCACCCACAAGAATGGTCTATTGCTAAGTTCAAGACCAAGTGCCAATTCTTCAAATTGAGTTTGGTTGAATATAGTGAAGCTCCCAAACGCAATATAAATGACTGAACATGGTTTGTTGTTGATCTAGCCATGTTAAGCAGGTTGCGTCCTCTTGCCAGAAGTGACCAGCTTGGTCATCAAGTCGATTGCCTGTGAGCAAAGGGCCTGTTGGCAACAACTGCGGGTACAAACCAAATGTTGCAACCTCCAACTCAGGAGTTGAGTTGCATATGAACCATTTTGTCAATCTAGATGCCTTTTCAACTTCTTTTGCAAGTTGAAAGTTGGCTTCTATCGTATTCGTGTCCTTAAAGCACGCCCTAAAAAGGTTCTTAGATTTTATAGGCGGCATGGCTTCTGACAACTGAATTGTCTGATCTTTTAGAGGTATTCCTACATAAAAGGTTCATAGAGATTAAAATAATATCTTGGAGTTTGAATATATTGAAGTTGGAAACACAAATGTTAGGTGTTGTCAAGTTATGTTATGTGTTTATAGATAATAAATATAATCAACCCATTTAAGATAAACCCAACTCAAATATATATCATACATGTCTCACCTTTATTGTTTATAAATATAATCAACCCATTTAAGATAAACCCAACTCAAATATATATCATACATGTCTCACTTTATTGTTTATAATCCCATCATCAATGAGTTTCTGAAAGGACAATATGGAGACCAATGTAGCAACGGAGGCAGGCCAGAAGCCTGCTATTCTAATTCCCATCTTCTTCGCAACTCGCAAGGCCCATCCCATGCAACCATCGGCAATAACACAAGTAACTTTACAACGGTCTTCTTTGTTAATTGCCTCTATTAGTTCTTCGAGCTTGTGTGACATGGTTTGCAATATTGATAAGAGCAACTTACAAAGGTCACTCCTATCCTCCCATACTTCTAATCCGTCTGGGATCGATACCATTCGCATTAGATCCCCAAAACTACCTTTATCTAACCAGTTGCTTGTCACGAGCTTGTGGCTAAATTCTGTGTTAACAAAGGTAACCTTTACTCCTTGTGCGACTAACCTTTGAGCAAGCTCCATTGTAGGAATTACATGGCCTTGTGCAGGATAAGGTATTACTAGAACATGAGGTTTTGCCATTTTAGAGAGCTCTTAAGAACTTGTGATACTTGATGCTTCTACATATATATTTGATTATTTTATAGACAGAAACGACCAATGCGGATTTTATTTATTTTTTCTATATATCAGTACGGGTTTATTTGTCATATATGGCTAGCTTTAATCAATTTTTGTTTGTTCTCAGTGTATGGATGTTTTTTTATTGATGGACCATGACATATTTTGATCAATATGATTTTATGGACCATAAAAGATACTTTTAAAACTTGTGGGGTAAGCATTGCTAATTTATGTTTCTATATAGACTACATTTTATGTTTAATGTTATTGCTATTTGTACTATTAACCTAAGGTTATAAGTATGGGTCACATCGGGCGGTTAGAGGGGGTAATACTGAAACGATTGATAATCGATTGATAATCGAGACAAGCCTTCAAACGGTGTGATATCCGTTCGATTGATAATCGAGACAATACTTCGACATATCTTAGTTCGTTCTCTATATTCTCAGTTACATCTTATTGTGTTGAATACAATATACACACTTAGGTATCTTTGACCGTGCTAAGTGGTAGCAGAGCCTAGTTAAAAGTGAAAACCAGAGGCTTCAATAATCGAAATCAAGAGAAACCAAGGCAACCTACATGTCAAAACCGATTTTGAAATCACCGCGTACTTGTTACCATTACTGAAAGAAAACCGAAACACATAAAATCTTAAATTTGAGATTAAATTAAATACACAAAAGGATTGTCAAAGAATTCCACTATGTCTCTTCCGTTGTTATTTACCCATTTTCCTTAAGGACTCCACACTGAATTTTTGCTCTTTTATCTATTGTGAATTTGGGGTTGACTTGGTTGGTAAAGACTTTTATCTTTTAATGTGAGGTCATGAGTTTCAATCTAAACAAATGATAAATAAATAGAAGTATCGAGCGATTTTAGCCGTTAAAAAAATTACTTGTCATGTATGAATAGTTGCGGTTAGAAATGAATATTCCAGTTATCAATAGATATTTGATGTGGCCTTTTTTTGTGTGAATTTTGATTATACAAATGTGGTCACATAAAAATAAAAAATGTATGGTCATGATTTTATTAACTTTTTTGTTTTTATTTTTCATAGAAAATAACGAATTATGAAATTACATGCACCCTCGTAAAAATATATAATTATTATTTTGAGAATATATAGCATTTCCAAAAAATAAGTATGTGTTGATTATTTTAGTTACACGAACCGAACTTTTATGTCACTTATCTTTTTGTTCGAGTCCCAACACCCTATTGCGGTGCTCCTTGGGTACTTGTTTAATATCTGGGGTTCGAACACGACACGGCAACCTGATGTGCTAAACACGAACATGATAACTAATTGTGTCACTTTTTTTAAACACGAACACGAACCTGTTTAGTAACAGGTTAACCTGTTAAGGGACATGTTTAAACATATATAATGAATAATACATGTGTAATGATACAATTTTTTTCAAAACAAGCATAAAATTTATATTAACACATAATCCATAACATATTTGAAACAAAAAACACAATCATTATATGACACAAAAAATCAAAATTCGATACCATGTTTAAAACAAAAATTCATATAAGCAAATCAACATCCATTAAAAATATAATAGTGGGTTCTGACGGGCATTAGTGAAATGTCGTATATAAGTATGACATTAGGAGTGCATATATATATATATATATATATATATATATATTATATTAAAAATCTACAAAGGTTAGTAACATGTTAACATGTCTTTAACCTGTTAAAAACACGTGTCGTGTCGTATTAACAGGCCTGTGTCATAAATTGACAACCCTAAATTAATTCATGATAATACCTTTTTACCAAAAAAGTACACTATGCAATTTTATACTTTTTTAAAAATAATTATAATTAGTATACTAGAGTGTATCGTTTTTCCTTCTTGATGCATAATTGTCAGACTCAATCACTCAAATCATCAAAACCAAGTGTTAAACTAGCCATTTTCATGTTTAGCACTTATATCAATCGCATTGTCTCTAACATATTAAACACGACAAGACACGATTCGCCAGTCTACTCATATTACTTTGATATGATAAACTACCCGTCTATCTATATAATTTCTTTCACCCTCAAATCTCAATAGTAGAGGTGTATAAAACCGGTTTGAAATCCAAACCGAACCGGTTTGGTCAACGGCTGGTCAAAACCGGTTTGACACAAACCGGTTTGGTTTATAAACCGGTTTAGAAGCAAGATAGGCCAGCCTGGTCAAGTCAGTTCGGCCCGGGTTATAAACCGGTTTTCTTAAACAGGTTCGGTTTTAAAACCGGTTTGGTAGATTTTAAGGGAAACCGGTCCTGAAACTGGCGGTTTGGGTCGGTTTCTAAACCGGTTTGGGTGAAACCGATTTTAAACCCAAGCCAGTTTGGTTCGGTTTGCCTAAAACCGGTCCCAAACCGTTTTCTTTACACCTCTGCTCAATAGCCAATCTCCTTTAATGGGCCTGGCCCAAAACCAACAAAACCCTAGAAACCAATCAACCACCATCGTATAAGAACAACAAACCCTCATCATCTCCGCCGTATAGTCACACAACCATGTCGAAGCGAGGTATTCTTCAACCTCTTTCCAATTCCATCAATTCAAACAACACATGATCTAATCTCCATCCTCAATTGTTGTTTTTCAGGTCGGGGAGGTTCCGCCGGGAACAAGTTCCGGATGTCACTGGGTTTGCCGGTGGCTGCGACGGTGAACTGCGCCGATAACACTGGAGCTAAGAACCTGTACATCATTTCAGTGAAAGGAATCAAGGGGAGGCTTAACCGTTTGCCGTCAGCTTGTGTCGGTGATATGGTTATGGCCACTGTGAAGAAAGGTAAGCCGGATCTCAGGAAGAAGGTTATGCCTGCTGTTATTGTTCGTCAACGCAAGCCTTGGCGCCGAAAGGATGGTGTTTTCATGTACTTTGAAGGTCAGTGGTTATTATTATTATCTTTAGGGTTTTAGGTTTAATTAGATGTTTATTTGGTTTGTGATTATTGTGTTTTTATGTTTATTAGTTTTTTTGTGTTTAATCAGATGCTGATATGCTGAATGATACTTTTTTTAGATGCTAATTTAATGTTAGTTAGTTTTTTTTGTCTAATTAGATGCTGCTTTGAAATATGATAGTTGTATTTTTATGTTTAATTAGGTAAGTTTAAGTCTATTTATTTGCTTATTTGAAGTATGATAATTTTTTATGTTTATTTAAGTTTTTTGGTCTAAATAGATGCTGATTTGAAATAGATAGTTGTATTATTTTATGTTTAATTAGTTTTTTTGAAGTCTGTTTAGTTAGGTTTATTTGAAGTATGATAATTGTTTTTTGTGTTTTGTTAGGTTTTTGGTCTAAATAGATGCTAATTTGAAGTATGATAGTAGTTTTGTTTCTATGTTTAATTAGGTTTTTTAGGTTTTAATTGTATTGAATATCCAGCTGATTGATCTTACAGTGTTAAGATCAGCATCACATTTGATTAACCAATTTGTTATTATTTTTGTTTTTTTGAATCAAGTTTTTTACGCAGTTTTAGCGTTGTCTCCCACAAGTTGATTGTTAGTGTTTCTTTCGTGATCTTTGGTTAGGTGTTGGACAAGGCTTATGTGATGCGGCCTAATACCATTTGGTTAATTACTCAAATGGCTAACATAAGTGTCTTTTATAATGGACATATCTACATATATGTAACTTTAATTTTGTTTTAGATGTCACCTAACATAAGTTAAGATACTCATCTATCAGTAGGAATAAATCTGGGATTGATTATGGTATCATCTATTTTGTCCATGCATTAACTTAATTCTATTCTTTTTGATGTCTAATCATGTGTTCGTAAAAAAGATGGTTCCATAATTGATTCTTGGATTGTTCCAGTTAGTATGTCACTGATTAATGGAATTATGGCTATTCCTTTAAATAGTTCAATTATGTTATGACCTTAAGTCATTTGACTAGTTATGTAGATTGTATGAGGTTACATTATATATACTCTGTTCAATATTCTGGCCATGTTGGTCTTTTTTGCTATCAGTAAACATTAAAATTTCGAACCTAATTGTTTATAGAATGATATTATTGTTTATTGTGTCAGCTGTTTAGGTTTGATTGCTGCTGAAATATGTAGAGATTTATAAACACGTTATCTTTGATTGTTTTGATCTCACACATGAGATTTATCTTGTTTTCTATTTTTATGCATTTTGTCTCTACTAGCTCATTTTTTTATTATAACTTTTGTTTATGCAGACAATGCTGGTGTTATTGTGAATCCAAAGGGTGAAATGAAAGGCAAGTTTTGTTTATTTATATTGACTGTTCCAACTTTACTATCTTGACTACGGACAGTTATTAAGTTCTTATATTCGTTGTGTTATTGCAGGATCTGCTATCACCGGACCAATTGGAAAGGAGTGTGCTGACTTGTGGCCGAGGATCGCCAGTGCTGCCAACGCCATTGTTTAGGGAAACGTTTTGGTTTGAGGTTGAGTTTCATTGTTTGTACTTGGTTTTGTTTTGATGATCAATATGTTAGAAGATTTTTTGTTTTGAGAACTTTATATTTTGAATGGCAGACATGGATTATTGTGTTTTGTTTTTGGTTTTCTGTTTTGCTTCTAGTTTGTTATTTGCTAGCCATGAAATCTTGATTCGCATGTCTATTAGGTTGATTTTAAAAAAAAATCCGCGTGTTAATTTTGTTTTAAAAAAGTAACAAAGGCATAAAAGTCTGAACGTGAAATGTGTTTTAACTAGCCCTCACCATCACCAAATCAATATGTAAATCATTTATCATGATTGGATCATCATTTTTCTGGTGAAAGTATGTCAGAAGCAAAAATGTTCCCTTAAAATTTTCTGACTAAAATTTCATAACATTGCATTTGTGTTGATTTGAACCCTCGATATCGCTTTTAAACAGGTTCGGGTAATGGTATTGCAGTTTTTCTTTTTATTTTGGTGAAGAAAAGTATTAATTAAAAATAGATGATTTAAAAGTTATTATTTACTAAAGGATAAATAAGTGTTTTATTGAAAACAATTCTTTCGTACTCCTAATTTAATCGGATAAGGTTAATTGTTATTAAAATAATAATAGGTTTTACATTTTATAAAAGTAGGTGGCTGTACTTTTTAATATAATTTACATCTTTCAAAAATCACTGTTTTTATCATGTTGCCGAGTACATCTTTTTATATGTTTTTTTTCATTAAATCCAAATAATCTAATGCATACGAACATGTAATAATATTTAAAAAATATTATATTAAGTTCAAGTATAAAACTATATCAAAAACTAAAGAGTACATAAGACCCGCATGTTACGAACTTAAAGTTAATAAAAATAAGTGTGGCTAACGGAAATAAAACATTACACTTGAAAAGAAACTACCGAGAGTCCGAGACTGCTTCGGATATATTCGTAAATCTCTTTTCAGTTATTCATTGAATTGATATATACTTGAATTTTTTTTACCAAATCACTTAAATTACTTTGATATTAAACCTTATAAACAAACTATCAGTGTATCTATCTAATCTCCTTTAATAGGCCAGGCCCAAAGCCCATTAAAACCCTAGAAACCAATCAATCTGTCTTCCATTCAATTCCAACAACACATGATCTAATCTCATCTTCAATTGTTGGTTTTCGTTGATTAACACTGGTGACTCGTGTGTGTATATTTAAATTAAATTTTGTATTAAGCAAGCATTAGCATCAGCCTTAGGCGATGAAGTTTGTGGACTGGTACCTGAAGATTGGCGTTGTATCCGCCGCAATCGGAGGATCTATGGAGTATTTCATGATTAAAACTGGCTTCTGTTAGTAAATTAATTCATTCATTTTATTAATTGAATATTTGATGCTAAATTCACTTGTATGGTGTGGATAAATGGGTTGTTCATGAACTTAGGATGGTTGGGTAACGGGTCGAAACATGTTTTAGGTGAACCGGGTTATTTGTATTCACCCATTTGATATTTTCTCAGTTCTTTTATAAAAAAAAAACTATAATCGTTTAATGTGATTTGCCAAAACTATGTTATTGCAATCATATTATTATATGATCTTTAAGTTGTTATGTCAAAATGGGACAATGTTGATAGTTTTTAAGTCGTGCAGACAACAAGGTGACGGTTCTTGAATCAGAAAAGAGGGCGTGGGAGAATTCACCGGAAGCTCAAGCCAAGCGAGAAGCCTTGAATCCTTGGAGAAACACCGATACAAAACCTTCTTAGCGTTTCCCATGTTTCGGATATCCTCTTTTCTGTATAACGATTAACGACTATGGTTTGCGATCTAAACAGAAAAAAGATTAATTTTGTCTTGTATTTTGACATCAACTGGAGTTTGGTGCTGTCATACCATCCATTTGATTCTTGTACTACTTTAGGTTTCTATATTTGCAGTTACACACCCATACAATACACATGAAATTAACTAGGTTCTTGGGCTCTATTGAAATTAATTGTAGATGGTAATTGATTTTTGGTTTGATATGTTTCTCGGTTTGGTTTTAAGGTATTGGTATCTCATTAATCTGTATAAAGAAATTTTGTGACATCCAAAGGATGTGTACGAATGGATCTCAATATTACTACAGATTAAAAAGAGGATTTTGGTGCTCCAAGACTCCTATTGGGTAAAATGGTTGCACCTTACCGAAAACGTTTGGGTTTAACCAACACTCAAGTTTTAACAACCGACGCAATCCCAATACTCCATCTCAATTTTTGCACGTTTTTTTGTTTTGTTCCGGTACCAGAACGAACGTAATCAAAACCGAAAGAATTCATGTTTACTCACCACCTTAGAGAATTGGCTAGGTTTTCCGTACGGGGTGACCCAAATGTTAATTTGACAAATTGTTTTTTTAGGTTTAACTACTTAAAGTGCTATAACGAACGTAGTCAATACTGATCAAACTCACATTAACTCGTTGCTTCAACGCCCATGTTTTACTGATCAAATTTGCCGCGCAAAAGAAGCGGGTAAATCACTAGTATTATTTTATTCATGGTTTTGTATATTTAAATTTATTTTGTGTATATTTTGTATGATATATAAATAACCTTGTGTAATAAAAAGATTAATAATAATAGCTATATTTGTACAAATTATTTTAAAAATTACAGCCATCAAATTTTATAAATGTAATATAGTGACCTTTTATTAAAATTTTAATAATAATTTACTAGTGAGAGGTAGGGGGTTCAAACCTCACAATCGCCAATTTATATGGGAGATATGAGGGATAACCCTGGCTTGCCAGGGTTCGAGTCGTGATCTCACCCAATTTTACCGGCTCCTCACTGTCGTGCCGTTGTGAGGTCGGGTTTTATCCGGGGAATCCCTCAATAGATGGACCGCTAAGGGCTCAGTCCATCCGGACTCGTGGTCGGCTCGGGCTACCTTTAGCTAATGGGGTCCGCGTATGAAATACCCGGCGTTACTTAATTGGTCGTTCCAAAAAAACTAACAATTAATCTTATCCAATTGAATTAGGAGTGAGAAATAATAATCTTCAATTAAAAACCATTTTATAAAATACTTTTTTAAATCACCAATTTTGATAAATTGTTTCTCCACCAACCCATTTTGGTGAAAAAAAAAAAGAAAAGAAAAGAAAAAACCTTCAATACTAAAAAAAATTACATAACTGTGTGAAATGCATCTATAACTCAAAAAAGAGATGGTTGAAACTTTAAAGGATGAAGAGCATACAACGTTTATTAGTGTTTGGAGGATTGTTACCACCGTCAATTTCATAGAACATGTTGATCTTGAATAGTTGTAGTATTCTTGTTATTGAAATATACTTTTTTAACTTTTAAAATAGGCAAGGGATCCTCCCACACCACCCTGCATCTTCATACACCATTTTTTGTCCTATACGGCTCGTATAGGGCTATACGGTTGTATAGGACCTAAATCGTGTTAGAGGTTGTCTGCCATCGTTTGTTGTGCCTCGTATAGGCCTATACGGGTCGTATAGGTCTATACGGCCGTATAGACACTTTTTAAAAAAAAAGAAATGATGACCATATATACAATATATATGATTTATACGGGTCGTATTTGGCTCGTTTATAGACACTTTTTTTTAAAAAAAATGATGACCATATATACAATATATGTTTTTATACGGTCGTATTTGATTCATTTATCTTAATGGGTTTAAATGTTGAGCTCAAGCTTAGCTCGTCAAAAGCTCAAGACTGTCTAGGCATATTTGTTGCTCACATATAATAAAAATTTGAGGTTTTTTTAACATCTAGTCAACATACATTAAAATAAAAATGCATCCCAAAATTTGAGGTTTTTTTTTAAATCGTTTTCCAGTAGCGATTAAGGCAGTCTGAATGTTTCTGCAAATGTTTTCTATACGATCGTATAGCCCTATACGGCCGTATAGCTTTTATTTTCTATACGGTCGTATAGCCCTATACGACCGTATAGCTTTTATGGTTTTGTCTGAATGCAATACGAGACATTTAATGCATATACGGTCGTATAGGCTGCAAAAAGCTGTTTTTTTTGTCCCCTTGTCAGGCATGTATACCCTATACGACCGTATAGGCCTATACGAGCCGTATAGCCATGTGGGGGTGGTGTGGGAAGATCACATCCCTTAAAATACCAAAACTCAGCTGGCACATACAAAGAGCGAGCTAACATGGTTCTTCAAAATTGGGAAGTGCGGTAGCCTAGATATAACAAAGTCGTTTAAAAAAATATATATGTTTACAATCTTTGAAATATCGATAGTTAGACATTCTATATACGAAAATAATGTTAACAAAAATAGACATGAAATTTGAAACTCAATAGTGATGAATGATAAGTATTAATTTATATTCTGGTATCTGTGATTGTGTATATTAGCAAAACTTGGAAATTCTAGATGTTATGAAATAAAGTTTAAATGTAATTTAATTAGCATTTATTCAAGCGTTATGTAATTATTAACTAAATTGTTATATATACCCACCTTAGAAGTGTCTTAATCTCAACCCTCTATTCTTTTGCGAATCCACTCCACATGGCTTAGGAGTCATCGAACCACCCAAAAACACTAATTGACAACGTCATCAACAACCTGTTGTTTCTCTCTCACAAATACGGTCCATTGAGAGGACCTTTGGTCGGTGTGGCACCATTTCATTGTCATGTTTACAGTGTCAACTCATCCTCAACAAATATAACATCTTTAGATGAAATAAAAGTAATCGTTCAATCTCAAGTCAAGGCGCAGATAGAGGCTAGAGTAGCCGCTTAAATAGCACAAAATGTTTCTCATTATGAATATAAATCAAAAGCACCATTAACAAAATTGTGGCACACAATTTCTCTCGCTATGCACCCTTCCCTCCTTGACATCTTTGATCACACCCAATTCTGAAAAATGGCCAACAACCTTTGGAACAAATCATTCATTCCTACATGCTTTGAGATTGTTTTATATAATGATTAGGTATAAAGGGTAGTTATTTTTTGTTGAATTATGTTTTCGTATTCCGATCTTTGAAAAAGATAAAACTTTGATAAAAGTCTAAAGAGATTAGTCTTGATTCGATTTTGGTTGCAGGAAAATGTTATATGCACCAAATAAATTGTGAGGATAATAATTGTCACACCCCAACCAAGGGCGGAACATGCCGGGGTGCAACGTGATTGGACAAATACACAAGACACTATTAAAGTGACAATATTTAATCAACTCATTTACTTCACAAATCAATAAACAACACATCTTGGTCATACAACAAATTGAACACAAGTAAACAAATATATTGTTCGTTTTACTAATATCCTAATAGTCTTGGTAACGTTTTTCGTCAAGTCCTCAAGTCGATAAAAGTCAAACCTGTAACAATGCATAAAATAATATTTTGTCAACACGTATGTTGGTGAGCAATTTCATAGTTTGAGTATATATAATATGAGCGAAATCCACATACGTATATGAGACTATAAATAAAAGCATCAATCGTGGCATATAAAACATATGTGAATGAGGATCCTTTCTACTCGGTAACAACCGACATACTCGGATAATGAAACCCTATTCTACTAGCACAAGGCTAAGTAGTTAGGGGAGCGTATGATCATACTTAATGAGGCTCAACAACGACATAAAAATAAACACTCGCGCACGTAAAGCATATAAGGCATATAACACACAAAAGAGCAAGTATTCCAAGTATCATATACCCTAAAGTTTGTGGTTTGAGAAACGTGTATAATAAATTATTCTTGTTTTGAATAAGTATGCATGTTACCCCCAAAAGATAAAAGTGAAAACGGGGGATGAAATGTACTCACCTCGATTGATGAACCGAGAAATAAATAGACAAATAAATGAAGCTCGAACGGTAAACGAACAGATCCAACTTGAAATGATAAAGACTTTGGCTAAAATAAATAATGTAATATATATTAATGAACTTGAAACCACAATGAAACTATATTGGAAACGTTGAACGAGGAGGTTCGGTTGTCAATCGGATTACCGGTTAATTTGTTACTGATTAGAGACCCGTACTTAATTGGTAATTTAAAATAAAATAATATTATTTTATTGGGCTTTTAAATAACTACACCAATATTAAATAGAAACGAGACGGGTTTTAAATCAAGAGCTCGGTTGTATAAAGAAATGAATTGATAATAAAGTTTATAATAATATTATTAATGATAATGATAGTAATGATAATAATAATTCTAAAAAGATATGTATATGTATATATATATGTATATATATGTATAAGATGATGATAATAATAATAATAACAATAATTATTAATAATAATACTAATATAGTATAATACTAATAATAATAGTTAAAGAATTAAGATCTTAGTATTAATTAAAATGTTGTTGATAAAAATGATGATAATAATAATAATAAATAATATTGATAGTAAATAATGGTACCATACACGATGTTGGTTCGATTTCTAAACGAGTTCACACAATAAATATAACAGTATTATTGTTAATAATTAATAATAACAATATGATTTAATGGATAATAATAATGTGATCTTTTGATGATAATAAAAACAACTTTAATATTTATAATAATAATGATAATAATAATAATTTTAATATTTATAATAATAATGATAATAATAATATTAATGAATACATATAATAGTAAGTTTAACGTAATAATACTAATAATAATTTTTATGTAATAATTAGCACTAATAGTAACCGAAACTTATTAAGTATAAATATAACACCAAACCGGTCTAGGATGAGACTCGAACCCGGTTGTTCGTCTTTTCCCCAAATCACACCAACTCCATACCCGTCCAACCCGTTTCCAAGAGTACAACCCATAATTAAAACCGATTATTAACCATTTATATCCGATAATCGATATACGAAAAACAAATAACACTAAAACCCAATATTAAATACCTTATAGATGTTTATTAAGTCGCCGGGGTTGATTCCGGCCGCCGAAGGCGCGCCGGAAAACGGAACAAAGAGAGAGAAGAGAGAGAGGGGGAGACGGGGAGGGGGAAGAGAGGCCGAGAAAGAGAGAGCGAGCAAGAGAGAGTGTGAGAGAGGGAGACGGAGAGCAAAGAGAGCGAGAGAGGGTGAGGGACGGAGAGCAGAGAGAGGCTGGGTTTTTGTTGGCTGCCGGAAAAACGAGCAGGAGGGAAGGAGGGCTCGCCGGAGGTCGCCGGAAAACGAACGGAGAGGGAGAGGGATGCCGGCGGCTGGGTTTTCGGACCAGAGGGAGGTGGGTAGTGGTGGTGGTGTGTCGGAGGTGAGGAAGGAGAGGATGGTGGCTGAAATTCGCGTCGCCGGACTCTCGCCGGAGATTCGCGGCCGCCGGAAAACGCAAAGGGGAAAGGGGGGCGGCTAGCATGTTTATGATATTAGGGTTAGGGTATTTTCTTTTTATATGCATGATACATATTTACAATAACAGCCCTCCAAGTTTCTATAAATGTGTAATATGAGTTTAAAAGGTTTCCAAAGCTTAGAACGAGTTTACGAAAAATCAGTTTGAACCCTTTATGTTTTTCTTAACGACACTATAACATGACAACCACCGATTTATTTAAGATCGAGGTCTTTAATAATATTATATAATAATTAAATAAGGTTAAAAAATGTTGAGCTGGGTTTACGTATTAAAAGTTTACAAAAACGAATATAATTCGAGATCTGCATTTAACGAATGTCACTGTATCCCCAACTTTTTGAAAATTTCGTCCCGAAATTAAAATAAACTTAAAGAAAAGTAATTATTAACGAATGTTGTCTTTAGTAAGATAATTGCTTGAATAAATTTTAAGCAAACGAATAACGTCAGATCCTTGCATGATTTGAAAAAAACACTACAAATGAGAAACATAATAAAGGCACTTATATATAGGATGTACCAGCGGCATATCAACAGGCCCTTAATCATGTTTCGCATTTTTATCGTTTTTCTGCCATCATCCTTGGGTCTGAGTTATCGCACACAACCGTACTTACCATGACTTCCATACGGGGATTTCGATAATTAAGTGTGCAAACCCATAATTATTTCGATCGTCGTATGGTCCACATGGTTCGTTCCATTGCGTGGTTTAAAAGACATATTTATTTTGAAATTTTTAACTATTAAATGTGTAAATAAAATTTGTTAAATTTTCCCAATATTGACAAAACAGTACTAGCGGTTGAGAATTTCGGGATTGACTTTTTAATAAGTAGGAAATGGGGTACATAATTGAAACAATTAAATTTTTATAGTATAATCAAGGTGAAAATAACTATTTTGGTTTAAATAAGTAAAGACGATTGAATAAATAACAACCAGGGTAGGCAAATACGAAACACGAATTGAAGTTAAATGTCCTCAATGTGAAAAGAATAAACAAATCCTTAAGCTCCATAGTTGTACGTCGGGACACTAAAATTTAGTATAAAATTCGATGAGTGAAAAATAAGAAAAATCCAATAAGTGAAACGAGGATCCAAAAAGTGAAAATGAGAAACCCGAAAGGTGAGTGCATGAGGTAAGGGTAAACTACGTTACAATTTCAATAATGTCGTGCAATGAGCTTCATACGTGAACAAACTCGAGGTTATAAGTAATTAGGATATGATTACATGAAATGTAACAACATGAGAAATGAGGTGAGTTTCTTTGGGGTGACGCATACATGTATCAGTATAAATAAAATAGTATTTGATTAACAATCACAGCAATCGATAAAACGTGATAAAACGTGAATACGGCCACTATTGCGAAACCATTTATATAATCTTCATTATAGTAACGGTTTCTAATAGCGCCAAAACTTGTAGACAACCACACATAGGCCGTGAATGGATTAGATGAAATGATGTAAAATAATGCATAGAATCTTGTCTTACTTGAAAAGCACAAATGCTCAAATATGAATAACAAAATTTATGAAATATCGTTTGAAAAATAAACAAAATTTTAACGAGCTTGAGATTTCAAAAGTATTACACAAATTGTCATAGAATAACTTGAATTCGGTAAAAATCAAAACACCAAACTGAAATCTCATGTGCATAAAGTTAACATCAAAACATCTCATAAATGGAATAAAAAATATCGCAATAATCGTGTGACTCGAATTAATGATTAAATATGTAAATCGCGTTTTATATGCACTTTGAAAATATAAGAATAACATCGAAAACGAAGTCTCAAGTAAAGTCGTTTTTATTGCTTCCCAGAAAATGTATATAATAACAAACATCGCGGTAATGTGTAATTAGAGAAAGGTGTAAATCATTATCAAATGTAAATCTTGTAAGCCGAGTTGTTAAAGGAATTTGTATACTTAAAGCTGTTGTGAAGAAAATAATTTATGAAGAAATGATGTTTGAGATAATAAGAGGTAATAGTTCGCGTATGAAGTATAACGCATTTATAAATGCGTCCAAAAAAGATTTGCAAAGCCATGGTCATTGAGTTCATGCAAGATGGTGAAAAGTTGTAATTTGTTATTGAATAAATCTCGAATTTGACATTCAAAATGAAACTTCATATTTATAAAGTTATTAAGAGATTTATCGCCTTAGGTGACAATATTTATAATCTTGAAAACACGTATATGATCGTTTAATAATCTCCTCGAAAACAAATCCTCATAATAAAATTTGTTGTCATGACAATACCATATATATGTATGTATATATGTTTTTTTAAATGCTTTATAAAATACGAGCGTGGCACGTAAACCATTATTATCATTTTATTATTATTATTTTTATATAATTTAAAAGTGATTATTTGAACGCATGAGATTGTTATACGTTCACTAGTTGTATATATATATATATATATATATATATATATATATAAAATTTAGGGAAAAATGAAGCTCGTGTGTGCATGGAGGGGTCTTAGGCTTCGTACGGTGAATGGGTTGGAAATTTTAGTAGTAAGTGAGAGTGTTTAGGTCGGCTTGGGTAGTTGAGTTTTTCTTGAGTTGAATCGATGGGGTTTGTTGAGTTTAGGTCTTTTGAGTGGGTTAAGTTTGGATGATTTGTGTGAGTAGTTGGTTGGGCTATTAGGATGATGCTTGCTTATTTGAGTTCGGGTAAGTTGATGGGTTGGATAAGTCGACCTTGACAAGTTTGGGTTTAGATTCGGTTTATACATGTATTTAGTAAGGAGTGTTTGGGTTTCTATTTTGATATCAAACTATATGGTTGGATGTAAACGGTGTGGCGATATGGTTTGGTGAATTGACATAGCATGGGTCGAAAGATTTGAGTCATAGTTGGGTAAGCTTTGGTTATTGTATGTTCAAGGTATTTTGTGGGTGCGTTTGTCGGTGTCTTTGAAGTATTTAGATAGTTAGTTTGATAGGTGTTCGTGACGTAAATGTGTCGGTATTTAAGGCTTTTGTTGGGTTAATGTTGTACATCTTTGATTTTGCATGGGGTTTGAGTAGGTGAGGGTATAACGTTGATGTGTTAGGTTTCGTTCATATTGAGGGAATATTTGAGTGCGAGGGAAACTTTTGAAATGTAAGGATGGTTTGATTTAGGATGGTAGTATGAGATGAGATACTGGTGTTTGGAAGCTCGTGGTTGCGTATAGGGAGATTTTTTTTTACAAGTAATAAGTATTAATTTTGAAAATATCATATTTTATAATTAATGTTTGAAGCATCCATGAAGATTTTGATAATAAAAAAAATTTCAAGTTAATATATATATATGAATATATATTATATAAATAGTATTTTTGAGAACCGAGCGTGTGAATCACACAATTTATTTTTATTTTTTTATAAGGATTAATATAATTTTTTTTTGCTTATGAGGGAATTTAAAATCCGTAAGTTGAATGTTAAAATTGTTATGAGGTCTCAATATTGAATGATGAGTGTCGTTTTGGAAATATAAAGTTGCGAAATGAAATCTTTTTTTTACCAAGTTCGTTATTTAATATCGTGTAATGAAGAATATCATGGTAAGTTAAAATGACCGGAATTGTAAATCGAGGAATCACAAGTAAACGATTTTTTTTGTCTTTAAAATAAAATTTCTATGAAATTTTGCGTGAGGATTTCAAGAATATTACAAGCTATAAGTTTGTGACTTTCTTGGAAGATCATGGCAAAACTATCATAAACATTTTAAAACGCGCAAAATCGTATGATTTAAATATTTTTATTTGCGAAAATTTATAATTAACCAAAGATTGTCTGATGAAAGTTGTTATGAAAATAAAATTGGGTAGTGTAAAATTTACCACGTGTATTATTTAATATAGTATAATTAAAAATGTCGTGAGAAGTTTAAATAATTAAAATTTTGAAGTGATCGTCCAAAATAAACAGAATAGTTATAAAAATAGAATTTTTATAAAATTTTGTACAAGGACTACAAAGACAATTTAAAGTTTATACAATAGGAAATTTACTTGAAAAGTGAAGGTGAAATTTATCATAAAACCTTCTTAATATGATAAAATTTATATAATAAGATTTTCGTTTGTAAATCGTCTTAATGAAAATAAATGGCATAATAAAAATTATTATGAATAGATCAAACTCTATATATACATATATTTATTTATTTTCCTTTTTATAACGAAGAGATTTTAATGAAAGAAATTGCAATAAAAATCCTTGTGAAATCAAAATGAGAAAATTGGTGTAAACTTTACCATATAAATCTAGATACAAAAGAATTATTAACAATAAGATAAAAAAATTTATAAAAATTATAAATAAAGACTTGTGATAAAGATTTATAACAAAATGAAGGTAAAATGGTTTAAATTCTTGAAATGTAATAATAATGTTTTAAGAGTTTAAGGCGGGAAAATCGTGCATGAACCACTATGACTTGATATTCCGACACTAAAAACCTTTATAACAAAAAAATACCATATTGGGGTCTAAACATGTGTACGTACCACCGCGTCTTTTTCATGTCTTCGACTCAAATAACGATTGTAACAAAAATAATAAATCAGAATACAACGTCATGTCAAAACACTAGTCCACGAAATCACCGTAGTTCTATTGTTTTAACACCGAAAGTTAGGATGGCGGGCGGAACGCTCGCATTCGACTACTTGAAGTGGTCATCTCATATGAGACAATCTTTAAGGAGATTTGAAACAACGGGATCCAAGTTAAGCTCGTGATCCATAACACACAATAAAAGCTAATGTTTTTGCGTATTAAGGCAATGATACCTTGGAGTACTATAAAGCGTGTTTATGTGTATAAATAAAATTAAACAAAAGTAAGGTAAGGATACCTTAGTAGTTTCGAGTATTTGTGTATATATACAATTTGATGAAATAAATAAGTATATAAATAAACAAGTGTATTGAACAATCAAGTAGGGTAAACACGTATAGGCAAACACGTATAAGGACCCTAAAGTAAAGACTATACTAGGCCATTACGTCTAACCACCTATCTTATAGTCTTGTGGCTCTGATACCAATCTGTCACACCCCGACCAAAGGCGGAACATGTCGGGGTGCAACGTGATTGGACAAATACACAAGACACTATTAAAGTGACAATATTTAATCAACTCATTTACTTCACAAATCAATAAACAACACATCTTGGTCATACAACAAATTGAACACAAGTAAACAAATATATTGTTCGTTTTACTAATATTCTAATAGTCTTGGTAACGTTTTTCGTCAAGTCCTCAAGTCGATAAAAGTCAAACCTGTAACAATGCATAAAATAATATTTTGTCAACACGTATGTTGGTGAGCAATTTCATAGTTTGAGTATATATAATATGAGCGAAATCCACATACGTATATGAGACTATAAATAAAAGCATCAATCGTGACATATAAAACATATGTAAATGAGGATCCTTTCTACTCGGTAACAACCGACATACTCGGATAATGAAACCCTATTCTACTAGCACAAGGCTAAGTAGTTAGGGGAGCGTATGATCATACTTAATGAGGCTCAACAACGACATAAAAATAAACACTCGCGCACGTAAAGCATATAAGGCATATAACACACAAAAGAGCAAGTATTCCAAGTATCATATACCCTAAAGTTTGTGGTTTGAGAACGTGTATAATAAATTATTCTTGTTTTGAATAAGTATGCATGTTACCCCCAAAAGATAAAAGTGAAAACGGGGGATGAAATGTACTCACCTCGATTGATGAACCGAGAAATAAATAGACAAATAAATGAAGCTCGAACGGTAAACGAACAGATCCGACTTGAAATGATAAAGACCTTGGCTAAAATAAATAATGTAATATATATTAATGAAATTGAAACCACAATGAAACTATATTGGAAACGTTGAACGAGGAGGTTCGGTTGTCAATCGGATTACCGGTTAATTTGTTACTGATTAGAGACCCGTACTTAATTGGTAATTTAAAATAAAATAATATTATTTTATTGGGCTTTTAAATAACTACACCAATATTAAATAGAAACGAGACGGGTTTTAAATCAAGAGCTCGGTTGTATAAAGAAATGAATTGATAATAAAGTTTATAATAATATTATTAATGATAATGATAGTAATGATAATAATAATTCTAAAAATGATAATGATAGTAATGATAATATATGTTGCAACCTAATTCATAGCACGTACGAGGTTCGCAGTCCTCCCCTATGCTACAAATACAACACGTATAAGATTCACAGTCCTTTCCTATGCTGACGCCTATCTACATTACGTATAAGGTTCGCAGTCCTTATCTACGTTTATATATATCATCTACTTCACGTATAAGGCTCGCAGTCCTTAACTACGCCATCACCAGCCGAGTCTATGTCCGACAGAAGCTAGAGGGATTTGCCATCCTAACTTACTATGTCGAACGTAGAACTCACATGCCATTCGTGTACCTATATACACATACTTACATTATAACATAAGAACACTCTAGGCATTCTTTACCTCATTCATTTAACAACCATACCCCTTGTCGTTACGTGCAATATCCGAAGATCGTTCACGCCCCGACAAGTATTCATTTGAAATATTCATACATCTTCGATATATAATATTCGTACCTTTATTTTTAACCTGACAGTACGCGAAATATCCGAAGATCGTTCGCGTACCGACAAACAATCATTCATATCTATCACACATATCACATATGACATACACTTATCACTTAGGATAAATGTATTAACAACACATCGAGTATGCACACAGCCCCGAAAACATAACAAGGAATGGGGCTAGAAACTCACCTGAACACGGTTACGTTCACCGTTAATCCCTTTCTTCAGTTGTGCACGGCTGACTGTATAACAAGTACACGTATCAAACAACTATCACTACTCATATCATCTTTCCAGTCTTAACTACTACCCACAACGAACGGGGGTCCGGGGGCAGCGCCCCTGGCAGCGGGGTCTAGGGGCGGCAGCCCCTAGCAGGGTCCAAGGGGCAGAGCCCCTGGCTGGGGTCGAGCTGCCAGGTCAGCTTGGAAAAATTTTATTTCCATTAACTGTCTTAACACATTTTTCATTAGATTTTAATTTATTTTCTAAACGAACTTGACTTTAGGCGAAGTTAACCCTCGGGCGAACTTAGCTCTAGGCGAAGTTAACCTTAGGCGAACTTAGCTTTAGGCGAAGTTACCAGCTAGGCGAACTTAGCTTTACAGCGAAGTTGCCATCAGGCGAACTTGGCTTCAGGCGAAATTGTCATCAGGCGAACTTGGCCTCAGGCGAAGTTACCAGTTAGGTGAACTTAACTTTACAGCGAAGTTGCCATCAGGCGAACTTAGCTTGCAGGCGAAGTTCATCAGGCGAACTTAGCTTGCAGGCGGGCGAAGTTCATCGCTTTGAAGGCGAAGTTGCCCAGTTGCAGGCGAAGTTGTCCAGATCAGCCGCTGTTCGGTTTCTGTCCAGCATTTTGAGCGATTTTAACACCCTTGCTATGGTTCAATATCACCCACTACGCTTCCCGACCATTTTCGGTCGCTTATACACTAAAAAGCTTGGATCTTTAAACTTCAAAGATCAAGAATCATACCTTTTTGAGCTTGTTTGGATCTCGTTTAACTTGTTAACACACTAATCGCTCTCTCTCTCTCTCTCGGATCTGCCCGTTCCTCTCCTCGGCCCGGCGGCGGTGTAGATGGTGTGTGTGTTTTTGGAGTGTGTGTGTAGAAAGTAAGGAAATGAAGATATTTTTGGGTTTAGGGGATATTTATATCCCTGAAATCCCATGGACCTAAGGCCCATTCTCATTTAACCCGTCTCCATTAATCCAACACTGGCCCGACTCATACCAACTCCTACTCTATTATTTATTTCCTGACAACCCGAGTAAACTTTCCCTTTATTAGTAAGTAATATAATTAATATCACTTTGAAATTTCGGGATGTTACAACAACCGATATCATAACCTAGTAAATACATTTCAAAATTTAATTGTTTAAACCCGATACAAAACTTTTACTTAATGTCCAATTATTTCTCGCTTTCGGCCCAAAATTTTAACATCCTCAGGACGTACGGCCCTGATTGTACGTCTATTTATTGTCAACTTAAATATATGATTAAATGGAAAAAAACGGTTATTCAAAAAACAAAAGAAGAAACGGTCATCCCAGCAACAATGAAAGACAAATTTATTTTTGAACATTTTTATGGCTGATGCGATTTTCTGAATATCTGTAGATCGATTAGCGTATGAGGTGTAGGTTTCATATTACGTACCCATGGACATAGACACTTAGACATCTTCCTAATATGGTTAAGTATATCGCGTGTACCAATAAAATAAGAAACAAAATATCAATATGTCTTTGTCCAACAATTTAATGAGCATCCACAAAAAATATCAGGCGAAACTAATTAAGTTGGACAAATCTACACAACTGGACTACATAAAAAATCAATATAGACATCTTTGTCCAACAATACAATGAGAATCAAAATATCACGCAAAACTAATTAAGTTGGAAAAATCTAATGAACGCGTGTCACAACTAGGCTACATTGGTGCCTAACTCCTAAGGCTATGTGTAGTGAAGAGGCTACAAAATAGGACGTTTTGCGTCATATGGCGCTCAATCAGCAAATGATGGGTTTTTGTTTTTGGGGTGTAATGGTGTTGTGGCCCAATATATAACACACACACAAATATAATAATAAAAAGAAAAGGGAAGCCGGCGACAAATAGTTTGCCCCCCCCCCCCTTATCGTCCCCACATTTCGGAGGGGGGGGGGTGCTCACCCAATCTCGCCCCAAATCATCGCCCACTACGGGTGGCCTAAGTGTCGAAGGTGTTGTACTCAAGGGCGGACCCACTATGTAGCGAAGAGAGGGCGACCGTCCAACTTAAAATTTTATCTTCTTTGAGTATACATGCAAATTATTTCAATCACCCCCTATGAAATTTTGATACCGCCCCCATCAACGAAACTACTAGGGATCCAAGTGAAAAGAGAAGACAAGTTTATAAGTTTTAGAGTTTTTCTAATGTTTACAACTAAGCCTGCAACTTGTATGAGTGATGAAAGATAAAGAAAAAAGAGGCGGTAGATGAATAAGAGAGAAAAAGTTGTAGTTGTTATAACGTGTGGGTAAAACATCCATGTGAATGGATGGAAACATTTGCATGTGAAAGTCTTCAACTAACGTGTGGGTAAAACATCCATGTGAATGGATGGAAACATTTGCATGTGAAAGTCTTCAACTAACGTGTGGGTAAAACATCCATGTGAATGGATGGAAACATTTGCATGTGAAAGTCTTCAACTAACGTGTGGGTAAAAATGTGGATGGTGAAAGTCTTCAATCAAATTATTAGCTTATGTCCCCCAAATAGTGAATGTAAAGTGTGTATATATATCTTATATTTGTAACAATAAGTGATACAGACAATAAAAAGGAGTTACGAAATATATATGTATATCTCTTATGTTCTTGTTTGTTTTGTCATCTTCAACTCTTCAAGTTTAAGGAATAATTGCTAATCTTGTAGTAATATTATAACACGTTATCAGCACGAGCCGCTTATATCCTAACCAAGAAAGGTAATAGACACAAAGGTATCTACATAAGCATCATAAACACTTCTTTAATTATGTACATTAGATATATATCTATGCATATACATATACTAACTAATATACTGAGTAATAGCAATAATGTGTATAAACATTGTTATTAAAATTTGATAACTATTTTAGAAGTTAGATTTATTTACACTAACAATTCTATTCTTATTATTGTGCATACTAATTATATATATATTTTATAAAATAAACTGTATTTAATATCTTATTTATTATCTTACTTTAAAATAATTAATATTATATATACACACACACACACAAACGGTAATATTACCGTTATAAACGGTAATATAACCGTTATAAATGGGTTATAAACCTCCACTATAAATAACCAATCATTAACCCCATTTCATTTACAACAAACATTCTTCTTATTAAATTTATCCAAGATAAAATTCTAAAAATGATTCACCCGGTTTTGATGTTGGCCACTATAATGCTTATACTACTTCTCATTCTAATTTTTAATCTCCCATCTGAAGAGTTCGGCATGTTCTTTTTCTTTTATATGTTTATAGCTCTACCAATGTATTGTATCTCATTGTTGATTGATATATATGGATTCTAATATTTATCTTATTATTTGCTCTATTATGTTTAGCAACAAAATGTCAAATATAGCAAAACTCGAATTCCCAGCACTCAACATTTCTGGAGAAAATTATATGTCTTGGACAGCAAATGTCAAAAGACATTTAAAATCTATGGATGTGTTAGACGCAATCCAAGAATACAATGATTGCTCTGACCAGGATAAAGCAAGAGCTGATGTTTTCATCCATAAACATATTGATGAATTGCTACAGCATGAGTATTTTAATTATGATAACCCATATATGATACGGGAAGATTTGAAAAGCAGATTCGGTCATCTAAAGGAAGTTTTACTTCCTACTTCTAGAGATGAATGGAACAGTCTTAGGTTCCAAGATTTTAAGAGGGTAAATGATTACACCTCTGCTTTATACCGAATTTGTTCAAAGCTAGAATTTTGTGGGTATCCCGTAACAGAGGAAGAAAAGTTAGAGAAAACTTTCTCCACGTTTCATGCATCAAATATAAACTTGCAAACACATTATCGTTTGCAAAATTTTAAGAGATACTCTGATCTAAATGCATTACTCCTTGTAGCCGAGAAAAATAATGAATTATTGATGAAAAATCATCAATCTCGTCCCACGGGTTCATTAGCAATACCAGAAGCACATGTTGCTCACAAAAGTTCTCATAAAAATTCTGATCATAAATGGGAACAAAGTCGAGGACGAGGCCGTGGACGTGGACGTGGTCATTTTGACAAAAGGCATTTTAATGATCGTAAGCATCCATTCAAATGGAACAATAACTCTTACGGTCGTGGTCGTGGCCGTGGTCGTGGTCGTAACCAGAGAGCCAATAATTATCATATCCCACACAATACTAATTCCAACCACCAAAATAAATGGAATGAAGCTGGTAGGTCCGAAAACAATGGCACTTCATGTTTTAGATGTGGAAGTACAAACCACTGGGCAAAGGCTTGTCGCACAGCTCCACATCTGTGTGAACTGTACCAAGCCTCTCTAAAAGGAAAAGAGAAAGAAGTGAACCATGTTGATAACTTTAATAATATCAATGCTGAGCTGAGCGTTGAAGACTTTGGGATGGAACTTTGAAACAAAGTTGCTTGACTACTATAATTAGATGCAATTATTAAGTGTGTTCTCATTATCTTTAATTATGTAGTTTCTCTTCCATGTACTACTTGTGTTTCAATTAAAGTTCTTATTAAAATATCATATGTCTTCGTTATACACTTATTTTTTTTCTCTTAATATTTTTCAAGATTTAAAATGAAAATCACCGGAGCACAAGATCAAACAAATGAAGAAGATATATATATAGCGGATAGTGGAGCCACGCATACTATACTTAGATCTAAAAAATATTTTTATGAACTGAAACCAACAAAAGGGATCATCAATACAATATCAGGTCCTACAAACTTGATAGAAGGAGTGGGAAAAGCTAATTTAGCATTACCAAATGGTACAAAGCTCAAAATAGAAAATGCTTTATTTTCCCCAAAATCAACAAGAAATTTGTTGAGTTTCAGAAACATATATCATAATGGATATGATACTCAGTCAAGGACTGTTAGTAATGAAAAATATTTGCATATCATAAGCAAAGATCAAATATTGGAAAAATTGCCAATGCTCCATTCTGGTTTGCATTATACATATATAAATGTGCCTCAAGCACATATGGCAGTCAAAGAAAATTGTTGCGATTCTGGTATCATAAACTTATGGCATGACAGATTAGGCCATCCAGGATCCACAATGATGAAAAGGATCATTAAAAATACACATGGGCATCCACTGAAAGGTCAAAAGATCCATAAAATAGATAAAATGCCTCAATGTACATCTTGTTCTATTGGAAAATTAATTACAAGGCCTTCGCCATTAAAAGTCGATAAAGAAACACCAATGTTTCTTGAAAGAATTCAAGGTGACATATGTGGACCAATTCATCCACCATGTGGACCATTTAGATACTTCATGGTCTTAATAGACGCATCCAGCAGATGGTCTAATATCTCTTTATTATCGACTCGTAATGTTGCTTTTGCAAAATTTCTTGCTCAAATTATCAAATTACGTGCACATTTTCCGGATTATACCATTAAAAGAGTAAGGCTTGATAATGCGGGAGAATTTACATCACATGCTTTTGATGATTATTGCATGTCTGTGGGAATTGTTGTAGAACACCCTGTTGCTCATGTACACACACAAAATGGCTTAGCCGAGTCGTTGATCAAACGCCTTCAGCTAATAGCTAGACCATTAATAATGAGGACAAAACTCTCTGTTTCTATTTGGGGTCATGCAATTATGCATGCTGGATCATTAATCCGCATGAGACCAAGTGCAAATCATAAATACTCTCCCACACAACTTGTTTCTGGAAATGAGCCAAATATCTCTCATCTTAGAATTTTTGGTTGTGCTGTGTATGTTCCTATTGCACCACCACAACGCACAAAAATGGGTCCCCAAAGAAGGTTGGGAATATATGTTGGATATGAAACATCTTCCATCATAAGATACCTTGAACCTTTAACAGGTGATGTATTTACAGCACGTTTTGCTGATTGTCATTTTAACGAGACAATGTTCCCAGCATTAGGGGGAGAAATGAAAAAGCAAGAAAGAGATATATCATGGTGTGTGCCATCATTGTTACACCTAGACCCAAGATCAAAACAAAGTGAGACAGAGGTTCAAAAAATAATACATCTACAAGAAATTGCAAATCAGTTACCTGATGCATTTACTGATATAAACAGGGTCACTAAATCTCATATACCAGCTGCTAATGCTCCAGCTCGAGTTGAGATTCCAAGCAAGCAAAACCATAATAATGCGCCTCATGAATCTCAAAAACGTTTAAAACGTGGAAGGCCAATCGGTTCAAAGGATAAAAATCCTCGAAAAAGAAAGGGTTCTGAGAAGGATACTGACCCTAAGGAAGGAATGATTGACAAAACCTTCCCTCAGGAAAGAATAAATGATATAACATTTCCTCAGGAAGAAATAAATGATTCCAATAAAGAATTGTCAATAAACTATGGTAAATCACATATAATGTGGGATCGAGATGAAATGGAAAATATTGATGATATATTTTCTTATTCTGTGGCAAGCGATATCATGGAAGAAAATGATGACCCTGAACCAAAATCTGTAGATGATTGTAAAAATCGACAAGATTGGAACAAATGGAAAGATGCTATGCAAGCTGAATTAAACTCACTAAACAATCGAAAGGTTTTTGGACCTATTGTCATTACACCAAAGTCAATGAAACCTGTAGGATATAAATGGGTTTTTGTGAGAAAACGAAATGAGAAAAATGAAGTTACAAGATATAAAGCAAGACTTGTAGCTCAAGGTTTTTCTCAGAGGCCAGGAATTGACTATGAAGAAACGTATTCTCCTGTCATGGATGCTATTACGTTTAGATATTTAATCAGCTTAGCAGTCTCTAAAAATTTAAAGATGCGCATTATGGATGTTGTCACAGCTTACTTGTATGGATCACTAGATAGTGACATCTATATGAAAATTCCCGAAGGATTTAAACTCCCCGATGCAATAAGCTCAAAGCCTAAGGAAATGTATTCCATCAAATTACAAAGATCCTTGTATGGACTGAAACAATCTGGAAGGATATGGTACAATCGTTTGAGTGATTATTTGATAAGCAAAGGATACACAAATAATCTTATTTGTCCATGTGTCTTCATCAAGAAGACAACATCAGGATATGTGATCATAGCTGTGTATGTTGACGATCTAAATTTAATTGGGACACAAAAGGAAATTAATGAAACAATTGCTCTTTTAAAGAAAGAATTCGAAATGAAAGATCTTGGAAAAACCAAATATTGTCTTGGTTTACAAATTGAGCATATGCATAATGGGATACTTGTGCATCAGTCAACTTATACTGAGAAACTCTTAAAACGTTTCAATATGGACAAAGCAAATCCTTTAAGCACACCGATGGTTGTTAGATCACTCAATGTTGACAATGATCCATTTCGTCCTTGCGAAGATAATGAAGAGATTCTTGGTCCCGAAGTACCATACCTCAGTGCAATTGGAGCACTTATGTATCTTACTAACTGTACAAGACCTGACATTTCTTTTGCAGTTAACTTATTGGCAAGATTCAGTTCATCCCCTACTAAAAGACATTGGAATGGCATTAAACATATTTTTCGGTATCTAAAAGGAACTGCTGATTTAGGTTTATTTTATCCTAACGATTCAAAGAAGGGTTAGTTGGTTATGCAGATGCAGGTTATTTATCTGATCCCCATAAAGCAAAATCTCAAACTGGATACATATTTAAGAATGGAGGAACTGCGATTTCATGGCGTTCTCAGAAACAAACACTCATTGCAACATCTTCAAATCATGCTGAAGTCATTGCATTGCATGAAGCTTCAAGAGAATGTGTATGGTTAAGATCTATGTCACGACACATATTGATTTCTTGTGGACTAGAGAAAGATCGAATTCCAACTCCTATCTATGAAGATAATGCAGCTTGTGTCTCGCAAATGAAGGAAGGATATATCAAAAGTGACAGAACAAAGCATATACCACCAAGATACTTTGAGTATACTCGAGACCTTATTAAAGACAATCAGGTTGAAATGAGATATGTCCAGTCCAGCAACAACTCAGCTGATCTTTTCACAAAAGCACTTCCCACAGCAACATTCAGGAAACATGTTCATGATATTGGCATGCGCCATGTACGAACAATGTAACGACCTGCAATTTGAGGGGGAGCTATATACTGCACTCTTTTTCCCTTAGCTAAAGTTTTTTTCCCATTGGGTTTTTCTTTAGCAAGGTTTTTAATGAGGCAGTAATTCAATATCCCGAAGTTTGAAAATGTTTCATCCAAGGGGGAGTGTTATAACGTGTGGGTAAAACATCCATGTGAATGGATGGAAACATTTGCATGTGAAAGTCTTCAACTAACGTGTGGGTAAAACATCCATGTGAATGGATGGAAACATTTGCATGTGAAAGTCTTCAACTAACGTGTGGGTAAAAATGTGGATGGTGAAAGTCTTCAATCAAATTATTAGCTTATGTCCCCCAAATAGTGAATGTAAAGTGTGTATATATATCTTATATTTGTAACAATAAGTGATACAGACAATAAAAAGGAGTTACGAAATATATATGTATATCTCTTATGTTCTTGTTTGTTTTGTCATCTTCAACTCTTCAAGTTTAAGGAATAATTGCTAATCTTGTAGTAATATTATAACAGTAGTCAAATTATATTAGTTTTAGTTACTTTTATTTTATTATATGTACTTTACTCGTAATATTCTTTTATTTCATATCACTAAACATTAAAAAATGCTTGTCAAGTTTTATAGTTTATATTTTACACCCATTATAATTGTAACATTTAAAACTTGTAATGCTCTTTAACTTTTGGTTGTTATTTATTTATCATGTGTTAATATAATTCAATAACTATGGTTTATTTTGTTTTGAGTTATATCTTAATTAACATATTTATATTTATATTTATTATATGGTTTACTTTAGTTATAGTGTATATAGTTAGATATTATAAAATTTTGATTCATTTTCATTATGTCATACGTAAAAGTATTTTTTAATAAACTAAAAACAATCATGATTATTACGAACACTTTAATCATTTTATAAATTAAGCCTAATAAATATTTAACCTATGTGTGTTGTTGTGTATTTGTTAATTAATAACATATAGAATAGTTGTATATTTTCATTTGTTATATATAATAAAGAATATGTTTTAAAATATTAAAAGTAGTAGAGACTAGTAATGTACGATATTTTATTTCTATTACTGATATCTAATGACTAGTTTTATTATCTACTTGAAATTAATTTAATATTATTACTTTTATTATGTGATTCGACCTGATCCGAGATTTGTTTACCATTAAACGATATGCAACCGACTCCTAGAAAATTCTGCCCCACCCCCCCCCCCCCCCAAAAAAAAAATAATAAAATTTTGGGTCTACCATTAGATGTACTATCTTAGTTTTACTATTATTGTAAAGTTCCTCTTTCTCAAGAAATATAAAAAAGCCGTGTAGGGCACCAATATTGCCCAAGGGCCGAAGATAATGCACCACCTTAGCCTTACTATTATTGCAAAGTTTCTGATACGATTATAAATATTATTTAAGTTTTATATGTTAATTAAGTTTATCTTTTATTTAGTTTCTTATAATTATGTCTTCTTATTGTTTTTTTTTTCTTCATATTATTATGTCTTTGGTTTTCTTAAATATTGTAATCTTTATTTGAGAAAAAAATAAGAAAAATGATCAGAAAATTGTTTCAACTTAAGTTCCTCTTCTTCTTTTTTATTCTTGGAGCATAACCCACTCTATGAGTCTATCAAAAGATTGACTATCTCGAATCGGTCTGTATCAATAATGGGTCTATCAGGAGATTAACTATCTCGAATCGGTCTATATCAATTTGATGCTTTCATTAAGAGTTCTCATGCCTTATTCATCGCGTGAAGACCTAATCATAGCCATGGTCGACAAAATCGATAGGCAATTGATTCAACAAAAATTAATCGCTGCCCAACAAGCCGCCTTAGCTAGGTTGCTGTTTGACTCCCTCGCTACCATCGTGAACCAAATCACTGCTAACCTTATCGCCACCCTCACCAAAATTTCCGACACCTCCTCCTTGATAACTGATCTAAAACTAGCCTTCACACCCCTAATCCTTGCACCACTATCATCGCCCGTAACCGCTTCAGATTCCGCACCATCCCCAAAGCTCAATCATTGCCTTATGGCCACATATGTCACACCCCGAAAACCTTAACTTAACACAGCGGAAGTCTTAACTTTAATTCATTCGGGTTATGACAGATGCCAATAGTCAACAATAATAACCATTTAATAATAAAAGCATCATCTTTTATTATAAGAAATATTTTACAAAATCAGAGTTTACTACACGTGCTAATGCACGGTTTACAACACATCACTTTTGTTCAAACACCCCACGTTCTCGTTTCCATGCCACCTCGAAACCTTCACTTTCCTGCAAAGCATATTTAAATAATATTTGGGTCAACACGAATGTTGGTGAGTTATTCCTGAGAAGAAAAACTTATTATATAAATATAAACAATTTATATATAAACAACACATGAATATAATGGTGTACGGCCATTATACTCCCAATAAAACCGATCATAACACGGTATAACACAATAACGAAACCCGCATTTTACCTTTAAGCACAAAAAGCGTTAGTTGTAAACTAGCTAAGAATACAACGCGTGTATGACTACCAATTTGATAACTCGAAACGTACCATACTCGAAATATTCCCACTTTTAACCCAACGCGAATGGAAGTGGGGGGCGTCACCCCGATAGATCTACCAACATTTCTGTGCCCTCAATTCGGTTAACAGTTATTTAACCAAATTGATTCATCCCACAATAACGACAATTTGTAGTATAATGCGTTTTCAAAACATATATATATAAATACGAATATAGATATACAATATGTTTTTCGGAGGAAGAACTCACCTTTGATTTCAGTGTTCGAATAAATGCTCGTTCCTATATTAGTACACGTTCGTTAATTTTAGGTTTGACTAAAATATATATATTCTTATTCTAAAAATCCACACAAGATTATGTTCACTTATCAAATCATTTTGCAAAACATCTTGTACAATTTACAAAGTTTCCTTTATTAGTAAGTTTAACACAAACTCTTATTTATCTAAGTTATCATGTTTCATGCATCCTAGTACTTCTAGTAGATTTTATTCCTTTCCATATGTCCCATTCAATCACTTAGTTTGTCATTTTCAATCCATATAAGACAAGTATGAGCTTTATGATCAAAATCAAATTTTTGTATTACTTGCATGTGTAAGTAACTTTCCAACAAAGTCAAATCCCTACACTTTTGTCAACCCTTTTCCAAGATCCTTTCAAAACCATTATTATTATTACTTACAACTTTTTCAAGTAATCAAGTATGTGGGTTTTCAAAATTATCATTCTTTCTTTAACCATTTTACCATTTAACAAGCTTACAACTTCAATCCAATACCAAAATCAAAACTCACGACCTAACATGGGTATTTTTACTTATTATCCATCTTTGATCTTTTGGCCATTTACACATTTACTTCCAATATTAAAACAATACCTAAACCCATTTGTTAAACAAACTCAAGTAACATCAATATGAACAATCTATACAAGATAAAATGCAACCATAACAAGTCCTATAATCAACAAAACCCATCTTATACATTCCTATGTAAACTCACGGTTCACACATATGCATGTATATATCCATATTATACCTACATGTACACTACCAAGCATACTAAAATCAAGCTTTAAACATCAAATAACAACTAATATACACAAATCTTGAAGTGGGTTACCTTAGGTTTCGGATTTGGTGTCTAAGGAGGTGATAATGTGACCTTGTGTTGGCTATAATCCTTCCTTTGGCTTCCTACTTCTTGTTATTAGCTTAACCTTCCACCAAAGATCTCCTAATCAAGTGTTGTGTGTATAAAAATTTGAAAATGTGAGATGGTAAGGTGGTGGTGGGGTGGCCGGTTATATGAAGGGAGAAAGAGAGGTATAGGGTTGTGAGTTGGATGGTATAGGGTGTGCATGTGTCCAAGTGTGTAGCTTCCAAGTAATCTATCAATCATTGCATACCTATATGTAAGCTTTTCATTGGTGGGTTTGGGAGGTGGGTTGGGTTGTGTGTAAATGGCGGGAGAGAGATGGGAGAGGGAGAGGGAGAGGTGGTTTTGAATAATGACATGTGATAATACCTAGGTGTTAAAGTTTAACGTATCTCGTAATTTATCTAGCCAAACGACTTCCGTTTCTAATAATTTTTATCAGACTTTGAGCGAAATTAGATTACAGTCAATGTCTGCCTAAAAACAAAATTTTCTGATAAACTTAATGTCGGGCTCTTACGGTGTCCTCTACTGGCTTTCGGTTACTTATTTTCTAATTTTTGCGATTCGAACCTTCTAAAATTAAGTTTATACACTATCTCTAATATCCTAAAATAAAATTTTATTTTTCGAGGTCATCTTGACACGTTTATGAATTTATCCGTTTTGAGATATTACCCGGTGTCAATCTGTACAGTGTCAACTACACGACAAAATTGAACTTTTTCGGGTTCCATATTTTAAAATTCAACTAAAGTCAAAAACTTTGACTAAAATTATTATTCTTATGTATTTATTTTACTAATTAATACACGATTACGGTTAAGATAATTACCAGATTAATCTAATTTTTGGCGGTTGTCACAACATATCCTATCCACTTACCACCATCTGATCCCAAAAAAGTTGTTGTTTCAAACTCACCAACAAAAGTAACCTTAGTAGCTCCATTCACAACATCACCTAATTCAAAAGCATCCCAAAAACCCACGCAATCGGTTTCTACAGTCATCCTTAAACTGGTCCAAAACAGACAACAAACACACCTAAACCGGTGTCAAAAACAACACCATACGTGGTTCCATCCTGGTTGATTCAGTCATGAAATCGGTATCTATAGAAAAATTAATGAACCCATTAGCAGACGCTAGTGGCGGCCGCCGTGGCGAGCGGCCGAGACCACGCCGCTTAAGATAGTCCGACTTGAATGACGACCATCATGGAAAACGTTTTCCGTTCTTGAGGACAAGAACGTTTTAAAGGAGCGGGGAATTGACACGTTCACAATATTATTTAATTTTAATATATTTATTAAGTTTATCTTTTGTTTAGTTTCCTTATTGTATTATAATTAGGTTTTCTTATTGTTTAATTTTTTCTTATTTATATGTCTTTGGTTTTCCTATATATTATGACATTTGTTTGAGAAAAAGAATAAGAAAAATAATTAGAAAATTGTTTCAACTTCTTTCTTGTTCTTGAAGCCTAACTCACTCTAGTGGTCAATTAGGACAATCTCAAATAAGTCTCTATCAATACCTCCTTCACAAGAAACATAAAAAGTCGTGTCAGGCAACAATATTGCCCAAGTGTCGAAGGTGTGGCACTTCTTAAGCTACGGCAGCCAAGATACCAATAACCTGTTTATCGTTTATTGATGCTTAGACACCTCTGGGGCCATGACAAGCAACACAATATGCACCAACCTCTAGTATTTCATAATTATTGTTCACATTTTTTATTTCATTTTTATGTTTTAAACTGTTTCCAAATCTGTATTGCAGCGTACGCCAGAATACACTGATGTAAAGCATGCAAAACTGGTAGAAGGTGTTCGGGAATTAATCAGCAATGATACTAATGATGTCAAATTTGATGATTTGTTAATGGTAGATGCTCTTGAACGGCTAGGACTTGATTATCTCTATGAAGATGAGATCAATCAAATTCTTGAAAGGTGTTACCTTCAACTGATTAACAAAGATTTCCTTCAACATGGAAATCTCTATGAGGCATCCCTATGTTTTCGAATCTTAAGGCAGAAAGGTTTTCGCGTCTCGGCAGATATTTTTGAGCAATTCAAGGGAAAGAATGATAAGTTTATTAATGATCTTAAATATGACATTAGAGGTTTGATGGAACTATATGAAGCTTCACATTTATGTATAGAGGGAGAAGACATACTCGACGAACCTGCAACATTTAGCAGCCACATGCTGCAAAAAGCACTCAATTTTCTTGATGACAAAGAAGCCAGCATGGTTAGATATACGCTTGAAAATCCCTACCGAAGAAACTTCACGAGCTTCAGTTTACTTAACTCCCCCAGAGACTTTGACGCCAAAATCTTGAAAGAATTAGCAGAGGTGGAAAGTAGGATGGTTCAGTCCATTCGCAGGACGGAAATAAATGAGATCTTAAGGTGCAATTCACAGTTTTCTTTCTTTTAACTACATGATTACACTACTGGGATGTCTGATGTATCCCTCTAATATATATATATATATATATATATATATATATATATATATATATAAATATATAAAACATATCATCCTGCTTTCACAATTCATCCTACCAACACAACATGTCTTACAACTATTTCTTAGCACTTCCACTAACCAAATTACTCTACAACTTTATTACCTTGATTATAAACCGTTAGTACTAAACATGTATGTTCGTGTGTATGTATGTGGTATGCACGTGTGTATGATTTCCTTATCTTAATAGCAATATTTGAATATATTGTGACGTGAAGGAATTAAATCATATGTATTTACTGATTACTCTTCTTTTTTGTGTACGTAGGTGGTGGGAGGACCTAGGCTTGGGGCAAGAGTTAAATCTTGCGAGGAACCAACCTCTAAAGTGGTACATTGTGCCTATGGTTTCCTTACCAAATCCCACCTTGTCACAGCAGAGAATCGATCTCACAAAAACCGTTTCCCTCATTTATATTATAGATGATATTTTTGATATTTATGGGAGCCTTAATGAACTTACTCTACTTACAGAAGCAGTCAACATGTACACAACAAACTATAACATCATTTCTAATTTTTTTCATGTTTTACTTTCCAATATTTTCGATCATTAATACATATATATATATATATTTGCAGGTGGGATATCGGCCCTGTGGAGCAACTTCCATACTATGTTAAGTCATCCTTCAAAGCTTTATATGACACTACAAATGAGATTGCACGCAGAGTTTATGACAAACACGGATTTAACCCCATAAAATCCTTACGAAAGTCGGTATGATATATTGTTTATTGTGAAATTCAGATTTTAAGTAAATTATAAACTAACACAAAGATAAAGTCATTACGAATTTCAACCCACACCGGCCACTTTTGTGGGACGAACACCATACCACTTGCAAGTAATGTTTTTATTATCCAATATATTATTACTTCTACAACACTTTCCAAAACAATTTTGCAGTGGGTGACACTGTTTGATGCATTTTTGGTGGAAGCAAAATGGTTTGCTTCTGGGCATGTTCCAAAGTCGGAAGAATACTTGAAGAATGGGATGATCAGTTCGGGTGTACAAGTTTTCCTAGTTCACATGTTTTTCCTCCTTGGTGATGGCGCCACCAAAGAAATTGGGAACCTTATTGACAATAATCATGAGATTGTATCATCGGTTTCTAAAATTCTGCGTCTTACAGATGATTTGGAATCTGAACAGGTTAATTTTTTTTTTTAATATTTCGTATTAACAAATATAGTATAATTGATACTTGACGTGTTGGCTGAACTTATCCTTTCCCTTATCTCTTCATCTGTTTTACTTTCGTAGTTTCGTTTCAACTTGTCACATCACTAATGTTCACTCGTTTTCGTACTAAGAGGCTACAAAACTTCTTAATTTAAATGTTTTTAGGAATGGGGTATGATTAAACTTTAAACGGAGTACATTAGTCAATCCTTTTTACACAATAATTGCTATATGTAAATGACTATATGTTTGATCTGTCTAGCAGCATGAAAATCAAGACGGCCACGATGGATCATATGTCAAGTGTCTCCTCATGGAACATGAGTATAGTTCTAGGAATCTCATCCGGGAGCATGTCAAGCAGATGATTTCAGACACGTGGAAGTGTTTAAACGAGGAATGCCTCTTCCCTAACCCTTTTTCAAAACATTTCTTGCAGGGTTCTGTAAACCTTGCGCGACTAGTTCCTTCAATGTACGGCTATAAGCAGAATAATTCATTTGATATATTAGAAGAACATATAAGGTCTGTAATGTGGAAAGAGTTATAATATTAATTACACCCTATGCCCTTGAACCCTTCCAAATTTTATTTTGTTAATACAAGCAACTTTAGTTTACTCATTAATTGGATATCTTATCTTATAAAGGATACAAATCTCATGTGTAACTTAAATGCTTTTAAAGACCTCACTTATAAAGTCCAAAAAAATTAACAAACAAACGCAACTAATAAAGTACGGTATATGATGGCGAGATGAAAACAAACCTATCATTTACAAATCATAACCACTAATAAATATATTTCGAAAAACTATTAGGGACAGTATTGACCGGTACTCTCTAAACAATAAGATGTCTTCTATACTTTATTTACAAAATATTTGTCGTAACACCAAAAATGGTACAATGTCCATTAGCATCTACTATCATCACCTTAGGAACCTTGCTAATGCTCTACGTGATGTTGATTCACCCATTATGGATATTAAGCTTCTAATGTTGATGACTATCCATAGTAGATCAATGTAATTGTTCGATGTCGGTTATGCTTCATATTATCTCTCTGTTTGTTTGATTGATTTTGTACCATACATCCGTCTTGCCGTCTTGGTTCATAATTCAAAAGTGAAGTTTTAAAAGTCTGGTGGGATTGAAACGCAAAATTAAAATTTTGACGATTAAAAATATGAAAGAAAAAAAAGTGGTTTTAAATCACTAAAGATTGTGAATATATTTAAGGGTTATTGGATTTAAATAATATCACCTTTCATTTATTATTAATAAAATATTTACTATCATTTTTAACTTTTAACTTAGACAGAATTACAAATTTTGTCATTTAAAAAAAGCCAAATACGGTTCGTGTCATTTTTTAAGTTTCTTTGCAGGCGGTGTCCTTTAAACATTTTTTTCCTACACGTTATGTCCTTTACTCTAACTGGGTTATAAAAACTCAGTTAAATATCCTCACGTAAGGCGCATGTGAGGGCATATTGGTCTTTTCGTTTACACCTGCAAAAAGTTTATATAAAATTATCTCTTTCTTCCAGAACTCATCCACCACCACCATCAACACCCACCTTTACACCACTTTTCAACCTCCAGCAACCACCGCCGCCTACCAACCTCCCCTCCAAAACCCAATTCCATCTTCCAGACCAAACCAAAAACCCCAAAATTTCCACCACCAGTTTCCGAATTATGGTTTCCAAACCCTAATTCCATCACACACAAACACCACTCTCACTATCCAGACACAAACAAAAACACACACACACACACCATTCTTCAGCCGGTCGTGTCCGTCGTCGGATTTCGTCGGACTTCGTCCGGTCTTCTCCGGCGAGTTTGACCGGAAAACTGGATTCCGCCGTCGGAGTTTGGATCTGGGTTTGTGGGTTCGTAGTGTTCCGTCGGATCTGGGTTTGTGGGTTTGTGGGTTCGTAGCCGTTTGGATCTGGGTTTGTGGGTTCTTCTCTGGCGTTATCTTCTCCGGCGATTGGTGGTCGATTATTATTATTATCATCATCATTATTATTATTATAGTTGTTGTTGTTGTTGTTCTTCTTCTTCTGGTCATCTTGTTGTTCTTGTTGTTGATTATTATTGTTGTTTGGTAGATTGGATGTGAAGAAGAGAAGGGTGAATAAGGATATGGAGAGTGGTATGTGTGTGTGTGAATTTATTGTTTATTATTAATATGAGTATATAAATTTGTTTTGAAAAGACCAATATGCCCTCACATGCGTCTCACGTGAGGGTATTTAACTGAGTTTTTCTAACCCAGTTAGCATAAAGGACATAACATGTAGGGAAAAAAATGTTTAAAGGACACTGCCTGCAAAGAAACTAAGAAAATGACACGAACCGTAATTTGGTTTTTTTAAAGGACAAAATTTGTAATTCTGTCTTTAACTTATTTTCTTTATGCACTATCAAACTAACCAGACCCTAACTCGTTAGTATTATTGTTGACGTAACATTTTTTAAATGTTAAAATAATTTTAAAATACGTCGATCTCACGCCACCACCTCCTCTTTTTTCCACATAAAATGCTAACCTCCATCACCATCGTCACCCAACCCAATAGCCATCACTGGTTAAACTCCAACACTTGCAGCCACCCGCACCATCTTCATGTAGCAATTACCTTCGGTCATCTCTCTCTCGGCTTCCGGCCAGAGTAAAGGTGCGATTTTTCTATCCCTAAAAATCGTAACTACCACCGCCATCCTTGATAATCCATTAGATTTGGTGTGATGCTCTTGTCGGTGAGGGTTGTCTTGTTAGTGATGTGATCTATGATTTTCTGGTGGCACGTCCATGGCGGTTTAAGGGAAGTGGTGGCTCCATGGCTGTACAACGGTGACCAGAAAAAAAAACGGGGGATGTGTGAAGGTGGGTGGTGGTAATTGTGGTGGAGGTGGCTAGTTGCTGGGTGGGGGTGGCGGTGGCGGTAATGGAGGTTAGGGTCTATGATGAAGAAAGAGGAAGTTTTGGTGTGGGACTCATAACTTTTTTTATATGATTTCATCATTAAAAAACTTGTCATGTCAGTTAGGGCTGATTTACATAATAAGACACAAACATGAAATATATATACTTGCACACGACACGAAAACTTATTGTGTACCTATATCCCAAAGCCGAACACGAACTTGTTAATACCTGGTATACACGATAAGACACGAACATGCCGGATAATTGGAGAAGGGTTCAGTTGTTCGGAGGCCGGTGGTGCCTTGTAACTACGAGGAGGCTGTACAACCAAAGAATCAGAGATGTGGAAAGGTAGACCGAAAAGATCGAAGGTTTGCGGCTACCGAGAAGTGGAGGGAAACCACCGGACTACTGGAGATCCAAAGAGGAAACATCGGTGCTTGATGTTGGATTGGAATTATGTACGTCGCGTTCAATTGTTTGGTAGGGTGTATAACATATTACATTATTATATATTTTTATTTATAAGAAAATATAATCAGCTAGTAACGAGGACTTAACAGTATATCCGAACTCTAGTATCGGTCTTCTTGTATGTTGACCCCCAAACCCACCAATTTGTTGCCCGTGATTTGATTTCATTTTCATCCATCTATCAATCAAAGTCATAAATTCAACATTGCAGACATAAACAAACAAACAAACGAACAAAGTAAAGATGGACATAATATCACAATTACAGGAACAGGTGAACACCATCGCTGCAATCGCCTTCAATACCTTCGGAACCTTGCAACGAGACGCGCCGCCTGTTCGTCTCTCACCTAATTACCCCGAACCTCCACCCGCAACCGCACCTACCGCCGCCGCTCCTTCTAACCCTACCACCGAAGAATCACCGAGTAATAATATAGCTGAAACACCTAAGCTTCTCAGTGCTGAACTTGTTAAAGCTGCCAAACAGGTACCAATTGTTTAATTAATTTTTAGTCATTGTGTAATTTGATATTGGTAAATGATTGGTTAGGGTTTTGGGGTTTATTAGGTTAACTGATTGCAAATTAGATGTTTGTATGTGTCTTTGTGAAAGTGATTGTTGAGAATTTAAGAACTAGAATCAAAATTAGAAATTATAATTTGTGTATTTAGACAGTCAAAATTGATTATTGCAAGTTTAAAACTGAAATAGTTAGTTAAGGCACTTACGAACGCAACCTTGGGTTCATTGTGAATAACATTTACGTGTTGTAACGAGTGTAGTTTGATGCATTGGTAGCTGCTCTTCCCTTTTCAGAAGGCGGTGAGGAAGCTCAGCTAAAACGAATTGCAGAACTTCAGGTACCCAATATATTATACCGATAATAATAATGATAACAAACTAAGTAAGTGAACATGGATTGTGATATTACTGATTATAATGAACTTATGTGTGTAGGCTGAAAATGATCTTGTTGGTCAAGAACTACAAAAGCAACTTGAGGCTGCAGGTAAATTCAAGATTCTTTTTTATTATATGTTTGGTTCACTTTCTGTTTTCCTACATTTATTGTTGAATGTCGTACTGATATTTAGGTTTATTTCTTGGCTCAAATTAGAGTTAAGAGTTATATTTTAACTTTAGAAAATCAGATAACTCATCTGATAGATCAAAGTTGTGTGGCATTTCTGAACTTTGGTCTCTACTGTTCACTCAACTTTGGTTCTTGTGGTTTACATACATTGCAACTTTGATGGTCTCTACTGTTCACTCAAACGTAACACAGATGGTCCTTGGAGTGGATGGACCATTTATGTTACGTTTGACTGAACTGTTGGGACCACCAATGCAATATCTCGAAGTTAGGGACTAAAGTTCTGATATGGGTAAACCACATGGCCATCCATGTAATTACCTCTAAAATTTAGTGAAAATATCGAGGTAGCATATGGGTGGGTCAAAGACTCAAAATACTCTAGAATCACAATAACATATTTCTCAGTTTTCCAATGTGATAGCTGCTACTTTTTTTATTCAGATAAAAAATTTACATGTACACAATCATCAATATACTTTCATTGTTTGAAAATATGATTCTTTTGACCCTAAAAGTTTGAAAATGAGTCAAAATAGTTTTCTCAAATACTGTAAATTGAAACGTTCACACTCTTTTTTAGTTTGTTTTTCACTGCATAAGATACGATCATTGTGCATGATAGTATGTGATAAGTTTGACATGCTAATAGTGGTATTGGTGATGTCAGAGAAGGAATTGAAACAAGTGCAGGCATTGTTCAATGAAGCAGCAGATAATTGTCTTAACTTGAAGAAACCAGACTAATTGAATGGAATATGGATTATCTTTCTTTTGTATTGCTGAGATATATTGATTTTAAATCCAATTAGATAGCCAGTTTTCATTGTATCTCTTAATGTTTTTCGGGTATTTTTAAAGATGAAACTTACTTATTCTTGTTATTTGTCACATATTTCTGATTGCTCTGTCTGTATCTTCATTGTCGTTTTCTAACTTTGACTGAACATCAGCGGTATGACATTGTTATTTGTTAACGGCGTTTTCTTATAAAATGAAAAGCTTGTGGTATAAATTGATCTTAATTTCTGAATTTCTCACAAGGATGGATTTAATTTGTGGCCACAAAAACATCTTTTGCTGCAACTGTAAGGAAGAGCCTCATTAACACCACGGAGACCATAGTTGCAACTAACTCATTTTGAAAAGTTAGTGATGGAGACAATATTTTATTTTGTTACTCGCATGTGTATTGAGTGGGATTTTTTTTATCAAATTTAGTAACTACTATCAATATATGGTTGTTAATCACTGGCAATTGTGTCACATGTTCCTTCATTCAAATTATCCATGTGTTCCTTTAACCTCGTATTATAAGTACCATAACGTTCCTTACGCAGAATATCAACAAACTTCAGTGACATCACAAGTTATGTTGTCAGCAGTTACTTCACTTACTCCGTACAAAACTGGTCCAAAACAACACTTAAATCATGCTCATCCTCATACAAAATTGTTCCAAAACAAAACTGTTACTACCTCAGATCGACTAAAATGGCGTACAACCGACCCTTTAAAACGTGATCGTTTCCTCTGCAAGTGCGTCAGCAGACCGCTGCTGCAGGTGCTTATTGTTAATCTCTTGTAAATCTATAACGAACAGCCGTTACATTTAAAGTTAACAATACTAATAACAATTAAGGAAACTTATAAATAATTAGTTATTTAAAAGACTAATATCGATATGGGCGCAGTTGGGCACCATGAAACTATTAACTACTTAAGTGCCCATTGCGCCCATAAGCTATATATATTTCTTCTATATAAGGTACCAACACACAACTCTATAATTTTTCGTATATTTATTGTACACCGAAATATATGATTAAATGAAAAAACAATAGAAAAAGAAATCCGGTAATCCAGCAACTTTAAGAAGGAAGACAAATTACTATTGGCTTTCTGAATATGTGTAGATTAGAAGTGAGGTGTAGGTTTCTTACGACCAATCGACATAGACAGCTTCCTAATAGTGTTTGGTCCTATATTGTGTGTACAAATTAAATAAGGGAAAACTATTTGACATAGACAAACGAGCATTCACAAAATATCAAGCAAAAAATGAGTTGGAAAATTTATAGGGCGCGTGTTAGAATTGGGCTACGTTATTTTGGTGCTAAATGACGAGGATGAGGCACCACCTTTAGTGACGGATGTAGAAAAGAAATTCAGGGTATCCAAAAGAGATAATTGAGTCCTAAGGGTATCCTATTTTGCAAAAGGTGTATAACTAATCTATCAATTTTGAAAGGCATAGTTTATAAAAAGAAATAATTTGTTAAGGCGGGATACAAAACCACGTTACTATTTTACAAGAAACAAAAAAAGCCGTGTTAGGCAAGCATTGAATGTGAGGCACCATAGCCCGTTTATCGATGCTTAAACACCTCGGGAGTGTTGTGTCACTGAGCAATCCTTAGATGGCTCTTTTAGTGCCTGAAAGTGTGACAAACTGAAATTTTTTGCCTTTTTCAGACACCCATCGCGACTTGACACAAATTTTCGGGACGAAAATTATTTCAACATGAGAATGATGTGACACTCGTCAATTTCAGGTTAACTCCGTTAATTCAAACTTAAGATCACACGAACTGTAACGCATATATCATTACATTTAAATTAGGGTTTAAATGACGCATGCCAATCACTACACAAGTAGTCTTTCGAAATTTCACCGAATCACACACGAGTCGACTCAAACCGTTGGTGAACAAACAATAAACGTTATAAACAAGTACTTGATGTAATTACGTGTTATGTTCATATGTGATTTCATGTTTACATGCATAACGTTAATTCATGTGAAAAATAAACTAACTTGTGCTAGAAATTGATTAACTAGAAGTCTAGGTGTGATGTGTAACTTATGTTATAATTATTATATATATAAACAACCTTAACTAAAACCCTAACCCCGTCTCCCTCTCCCTCCCTTGTGCGACGGCAGCCCCCCCCCCCCAAATATTAACCGGTTCGATTTTTAGAAGGACTTTAGTTGGTTTGTTTGCCTCTTAGCCTTACAAGTGATATATAACAAAGTAACAAAATCTACATTGTTGGAGTATGTTATCTCCCCCTAATAAAAGCGTTTAAAAAGAGTAAAAGGGGCCGTGAAACTCACTGTTTGCGAAGATAACAAAAATATCCGAGAAAGGTGTGCGTCACAGAAAATCCTCACTAGTGCTCTAAAAACAAAACGAGATTTTCTAAGTATTTGAACTTCGAGTGATTCCCTAGACTCGACACATAAAACTTATGCATGAGATGTGTTCGTGTTAATTTGTGAAACAGGTGTGACTCGACAAACACGTTGGTGATTAGTTACATGTGTGAACAGGTATTAAGTGTTAAGTGTTACCATTGTACATTACTAGAAACTATCCCCCACAAGGGCAAATAAATCATAATATAGCAAACATCGATCAACAAATCATTTTTCATGCTAATTCAAGTAATTCAGCAGCTAATTTATCCAGGCAGATTTTTACTCGACAAGATAACTCTATTTAATAAATCATAACATATCAAATAAATCAAAAAAAATCATCACAGAGGCACACGTGAGTTAGGTTTCTAAAATTATTTTTATTATATTTTTATCACATACGGTTTTCTCATAATGATCAAAACATCACAGCAAGCACATAGCAGTCATTATCATGCGCAACAGAATGTTATTTGCTATTCCCGCTTCATGGTAAATCCAATTAATACCAAACCAATTGGGTCAGATTACTAATTCAAATTATTAACTTCCAGGAGTGGAATCAACTCAATTGGTCTTGTCGTTTATGAGATATATTAATTACAAAACAGTCTACCAGCAGACTTCCCGAATCAGACTTGCACAACAAATTGGTAAAATAATAAAAACTAACTTTTATAGGTCCAAAAATTACAAACTCTGACTTTTTAGAAACTAGACTCGACCTACTATATCATAGAATCAATAATCACATCCAAATACAACATTAACATCGAGTTAGAGTCGCTTAAACACGAATTAAAAAATCTGTCCAGCATCAGTTTTCATCAAAACTCAACATATTATTAACCTATGAACTAGAAATCATGCATGTAACCTTAGCATATCAATAAACAACATATTTAGCATCTAGGGTTTATGATTATCATGTTTAAGGATGTGCATAATCAAATAGAATAGATTAAAGGGTGTGTTTGATTACCTAGTTAGCAATTAAATCCTTCAATCAAGCTTGTAACACTTTGTGTGTGTGTGTGTGCTTGTGGTCTCGGTCGAACAAGAGAGGAGGGGGGCGGGCTGCCGTCGCACAAGGGAGGGAGAGGGAGATGGGGTTAGGGTTTTAGTTAAGGTTGTTTATATATATAATAATTATAACATAAGTTACACATCACACCCTAGACTTTTAGTTAATCAATTTCTAGCACAAGTTAGTTTATTTTTCACATGAATTAATGTTATGCATGTAAACATGAAATCACATATGAACGTAACACGTAATTACATCAAGTACCTGTTTATGAAGTTTATTGTTTGTTCACCAACGGTTTGAGTCGATCGTGTGTGATTCGGTGAAATTCCGAAAGACTACTTGTGTAGTGATTGTCATGCGTTATTTAAACCCTAATTTAAATGTAATGAGATATGCGTTACAGTTCGTGTGATCTTAAGTTTGAATTAACAGAGTTAACCTGAAATTGACGAGTGTCACAGAAAGCCAGCCAATTTGTCCGCTAATGATCAGGATCCGATGGTTTGGTCCCGCCTTGAACTTATCAGGCGAGCGGCAACAACTCGCAATCAACAATGCGTTTGTCATGCAAGTACGACTAGGCATGTACGCCTTCCTTTCCCAGTGAGGTCGTGCCCAATGAAGTCCGAGATGAGCCTAACATACCCAAGTGTTCTAGCACAAGCAAGCAAAACAATCATCAAACATTTGGTCCATTATAGCTGGCAGGCAACAGAATATGCACCAACCTCTAGAAGTTCATAACTGTTCATATATATATTTTCATTTTTATGTTTTGAACTATTTCCAAATCTGCATTGTAGCGTACGCCCGAAGACACTGATGTAAAGCATGCTAAATTGGTAGAAGGTGTTCGGGAATTAATCAGCAATGATACTAATGATGTCAAGTTTGATGATTTGTTAATGGTAGATACTCTTGAACGGCTAGGACTTGATTATCTATACGAAGACGAGATCAATCTAATTCTTGAACAGTGTCACATTCAGTTGATTAACAATGATTTACTTCAACACCCAAATCTTTATGAGGTTTCCTTGTGTTTTCGAATCTTAAGGCAGAATGGTTATCGTGTCTCTGCAGGTTGAATTCTAAGAACTCATTTATATTTTTTTATATATATATTCAATTATGAGTCACTAATAAAAGTTTTTCAATTATGTCATAGATATTTTTGAGCAATTCAAGGGAAAGAATGATGAGTTTGTAGATAATCTTAAATCTGACATTAGAGGTTTGATGGAACTATATGAAGCTTCACATTTGTGTATAGAAGGTGACGACATACTCGATGAAGCTGCAATATTTAGCAGCCATATGCTACAAAAATCACTCAATTTTCTTGATGACAAAGAAGCCAAAATGGTTAAATATACACTTGAAAATCCCCACAGACGAAACTTCACTAGCTTCAGTTTACATAAAGACTTTGACGCCAAAATCTTGAAAGAATTAGCGGAACTGGAGAGTAGGATGGTTAAGTCCATACGCAAGACCGAAATAAATGAAATCATAAGGTGCAAAGATCAATAAGATATATAAAGCATGAAAAAACAAACACTACACATAGTATGTATATGCATGTATATCTAAATATGCATGTGTGTACGATTTCCCTTTTTTTTAACGGCTACACACACATCTACTTCTAAACTATTCTAAGAGAAAATCTACTCTCATGCCCCGTTTTAAACTCTGGTCTTCACTCTCAACGAAATGAGTCTTTACCACCTAGCCAATTTAATTATTTTTTTAATATAATGTGATATGAAGGAATTAATATATATATGCTGACCCTTTTATTTTCTGTAGGTGGTGGGATGACCTAGGGTTGGGGAAAGAATTAAATCTTGCAAGGAACCAACCTTTAAAGTGGTATATTGTGCCTATGGTTTCCTTATCAAATCCGACCTTGTCTCAGCAGAGAATCGATCTTACAAAAACCGTCTATCTCATTTATATCATAGATGATATTTTTGATATCTATGGGAGCCTCAGTGAACTTACTCTACTCACAGAAGCAGTCAGCATGTACACAACAAATAACATCATTTATATTAATTCTTTTTTCATGTTTAGCTTGTCTTCCTTCCAGTATTTGCAGTCATTAACATATATTAATTTGCAGGTGGGATACCGGCCCTGTAGAGCAACTTCCATACTATGCTAAGTTAACCTTCAAAGCTTTATATGACACAACAAATGAAATTGCATGCAGAGTTTATGAGAAACATGGATTTAACCCCATAAATTCCTTACGAAATTCGGTATGATCGATATACAGTTCATTTGTTAAATTTTAAATTCAGATTTAGTTCACTAATAAAAATCACATGAAGTAAAAGTCACTACGGATTTGATTTGAACCCAGACTAGTCACTTTTGTGAGGGGTAAACACGATACCACTTGCAAGTAATGTTTCAAAACAATATTGCAGTGGGTGACACTATTTGATGCATTTTTGGTGGAAGCGAAATGGTTTGCTTCCGGGTATATTCCAAAGTCAGAAGAATACTTGAAGAATGGGATGGTCAGTACGGGTCTACAAGTTTTCCTAGTTCACATGTTTTTCCTCCTTGGTGATGGTGTCACCGAAGAAGACGCGTACCTTATTGACAATGATCATGGCATTGTATCATCAGGTTCAAAAATTTTGCGTCTTACAGATGATTTGGTATCTGAACAGGTTAAAATGTTTATTCAAATTAATGTTAATAAATATAGTATATTAGATACTTGATGAGTTACGCTAAACATATTCTTTTCTAACAGTATGAAAATCAAGATGGCCACAACGGATCATACGTCAAGTGTCTCCTCATGGAACATGAGGATTGTTCTAGAAATCTCGTCCAGGAGCAAGTGAAGCAGATGATTTCAGACGAATGGAAGTGTTTGAACAAGGAATTCCTCTTCCCTAACCCTTTTTCAAAACATTTCTTGAAGGGTTCTGTAAAGCTAGCGCGACTAGTTCCTTTAGTGTATGGCTACAAGCAAAATAATTCATTTGATCAAATAGAAGAACATATAAATTCTTTCATATGAGAAGATTTATAATACTAAATTATACCAAAAGTCGTCCAACCCTTGAAAGTGATATTTTGTTTATTCAAGGAACTTTAATTTACTCATAAATTTTTATAATCCTATACTGGGTACAAAGCTCATGTGACTTATATGTTTTATCATTATAACTCTTATGTATACAGTTTGTTAAAAGAAATTTTGAATGACAACCCACCACTACATGTATATTTGTATTTGTAAAGACTACATGTGCCCCTTTTGCGTCACGTTTCTTAGAGGTTGAGTTTAGATATGCAACATAGTTCTTAAACCTCAAACAAAAACATTAAAGCAATGGAAATATCTTATACAAAGTCAAACAAGGATCAAATACAACAACACTGTCTTAAAACTAAACTGAACAAATAAAAATATGACTAATGTGGATGCCAGTTTTCAGCTCGGATAAACCATCCAAATGCCAGCTAATCCGTATTATTGTCTAAGCTAACCTGTCAAATGGGCCTCTAATGGGTTTAGTTATGTAAATGAGTTTAATTGAAAAATGGGGTTTAAATGCTTAAATAATCTGTTAACATTTTTTGGGTTAAATAGTTAATTAATGACGGGTTTCTACGCGAACTGGACCCTTGAACCACCATACATCAAAACTATTGGTCAAAGCGAAAACTTCCAATAGTTCTTTTACTCTCTAAACTCGAGAGTAGACATAGCTCTCCTACAATCTTCGCCCCCAAGCCAGTTCCATCTATCAATTAAATCAAAGACCTTTCTTTTCTTGATGATAAATTCAAAATTGTACACTAACAAAAGAAATAAAAGATGGACATAATATCACAATTACATGAACAGGTTGACACCATCGCTGCATTCGCCTTCAATACCTTCGAAACCTTGCAAAGAGGCGCGCCTTCAGTTTGTCTCTCCCCCAATCATCATTTTAAAATATGAATATTTTAACCATAAAAGTCAGAAAATGAGTCAAAATGGTTTTCTCAAATACTGCAAACCGGAACTTTGTCACTCTTTTTAATTTGTTTTTCACTGTATGAGATACAATCATCTTGCATAATATTATATCAGAGAAGGAATTGAAACTAGTGCAGCCATTGTTCAATGAATATGGTTATGATGTTGCTATATTTTTACAAGTTGATTTGAAGAAGTCGTCGATATGCTATGTGTATAATAAGCGTAACTATGAACATAGGTTACGCAATTATTTCAATTTGATAAACTAGTTCATCAAATTCACATTTTAATGAAATTTTACCAAAGTCACTATTGTTGCTAAAGACATCATTTTTGCAAGTAACTTTGGATTTATCTTCCAACTCAACTAAAATAGTGATTATAATCAAATTCTATCAAACGGTTGGTCATAATAATCTCACAAAGTTTCAGTTTAGCCGTCACCACTTCCGCCTCCACTTGTCACCAGTTGCCACTAGCACGTGACCGTGTGTTTTACCAGGCATAATATTACTCTGTTTTAACAAGATTTTCCTTTGCTTCCCCGACCATGTATTCCTTTGCTTATTAACGAGTTACCTTACGAATCGGTCCGAGAACTCGTTGTTGCCTGTTAGTATCTCCCACCCATTACCAACTGTCATTACCACCTTTTAGTTGAACCTGACTTAATAGATTCCTACACAAAAACAGTGAAAATGATGCATGCATTTCTTTATCAAACACAAGGATGCTAGCTTTGTCTGATTGAAAGAAGAGATTCATTTTTGGTAGAGTTCTAGTCTGATTTGAGTCACGTTGGGTCGGGTTTGATCGCTATTTGAGGCAAAATGGAAATTAATCACTGTTATGTTTTAAGTTTTTTTTTTTTTTTTGCGTTTCTTAAGAAAATATCTAACTGATGTCCATAGAGTTATCATCTTACTTGTATCTTGTTTAGTGACGTTTATGGTCGATATGGTATTATTCGTTTAACATTATCACCTAGTTTATGAAAATTGTCTCGTTGGGTATTACATATATCTTTTCGGTTACATTTTTAACATGTTGAAACTGTATATAGCTCAGCGTTTTAACATCTATGAACATGACTATAATGTTTTGGGAGTTATGTAATGTAACACCTTGTCCCACATCGAGAATGAGAGGAAATATTCTTTTGTTTATAAGCACTGGAGTCAGCATATTTGTCGCCGAGCTTGGTAACGTAAGCCTGTAACGCGAGTGAGGGCATTAAAGTGATTGGAGTGTAACGGAACCCAGACTCTAGCTCTGCAACTTCTGGCTTGCCTGTTCCAAGTTTGAAGTTGACTCAAGTGGTTCGAGCGAAGGCTACTTGCTTCTAAAGCTGAGGGCAACGCGTCAGGCTGGTTTCACTGAGCATCGAGAACCTCCCGTTCTAGACAGTGGAAGCATAACGAACCGGTGCAGCCTTGGCCCATATAACCTGCTGGGTTCCTTAGAATGAACACCCACTTTTTGTTACTTCACTAGTATTTTCACCCCCCCGCGGGATGCTATGACAAACTTTTATAGTAAAAAGTAAATAACCAACACACTTTCACATAAAAAATCTTTAAAAAAGTAAATACAATAGTTTTGAGTCAAAGTACAAATCATGATCATAGACTTTAAGCTAATATATACCCACTGATTAACACCTTCCATACCTCTCAAGGCGTCAAGGTTGCTAAGTATGAACTGTCAACCCGCAAAACTTAAGTATACAACGATCAAGCAACATGAGATTGTGTTCTTTATCCTAAAAAGAGTGTTAATGTTAGTCAGTGATGACTTTGTCAAAAAGCTAAAGTTAACATTTTTAAACAATCAATAGAGTTGTAATGTTTACCTAGACTTTTCTGGTTGAAAAGTTTATTGAATCAGATTCAGAGAAAATTACTTTTGATGACATCCATTTAGTTGCCATAAGAAACTTTAATATCACATCTTTGACCACCAATCTTCCTTGAACATTCAGCATAAAAAAATTTGTTCTCTATATTCCCCCGTTTTGCCGTTATCATATAGATGATTTGAAAAACGCTATTATTTTTCTCTACGTGAATTGATAACCTAAATAAAACAAAACAATTGCCCATTACTCATAAGCATTAAACCATATCAATACTAAATAAATGTGGTGGAATAAAATAGTACCTTTTAAGTAGGAATTGTCCAAACAGCAGGGCCATATGCAGCATGATTAAAGATCAAATAACAGCAAATAATCACATAGTCAACAATTTCACGTCGTCGCAAACTAAAAAAACCACAAGGCAATTCAGTATTGTTGATAAACTAAGCACCACATACAGTGATGATCAAATTAACAATATGATTTAAAAACTACAGTTATTACAAATGCGAATAGTACGTGCCATGTTTTGATCATGAGGACATTTTCCGTGTTGGAAAAAAATGCTCCCCGACTCTAATGCATCCGATACTTTTGATGAACTATAGATTTGTAGTCTCCTCCTTAAGCAAGTTCATGGAACATTCAAATAATGAAATAGATTTTTCAAATTTAACATTATGGAACTACAAAACGATCTGATCAATACAAATTATAACTGACGTGTTCCAACAGTAGTGCATAAATCAAACCAAAGAAAACCCAAGCTACAATCAAAGGTTATTAAGATGCCGAATCACAAATAGGCCCAAATACGTTATCATCATAGCCTTATCAACCAAACCTAGTCACAATTATTGTGTACTGCTGCCATGGATAGATGTATACCCGCCTACCACAGTAGGTCGTAAAACATTTGAGAAGCAAACACAACACATGTAATACACCACCACTCCACCGCCACCAAGGGTTCTGAATCGTAACCCGACAACGATAGACGATGGCCGACCTACGATTGGCCCCTCCGACCGGCACTCTGCCACCACAAAGGCAACGCCGCCTAGGGTTCCAAAATGGAACCCGGCAACGGTAAATCCAACCACTGGACTACCGCCACAAAAAGGAACCCGACACCGATAGACAACGACGGCCTTAGGGTTGGTCTCCTCAACCGCCATAACTCATCGGATTTATGACAACCGGCCGACGGCTTCACCGGTCATGGCAGTAGCTTCATCAAACCATGAAGGTGGATCCGTATTCCGTTCCGGCACCCACCATCGTTGCAAAGAGGCAGGTATCCAAATCCATCGGGCTACCAGACCACTGTCACCGCCACCGCCACCCCCACCTAGGGTTTGGAAATCGAACCCGGCAACAGTAGGAGACGACAATGATCATCGGTGGAAGTCGATGTTGCGTATGAGACGGTGATGCAGATAGGTTTTAATTAGAGCCTGAGTGAAAGAGAAAGAGTTATTACAAAGCCAGAACCAAAACGATAAACGGACACGTAGCATTCATGGACAGATGTCAACAGAACAAATAAGTCATCAACGTACACACATTTAAAGCCCAATGTATAAGCTCTACTGCACAATTCAGTTGAAAATGTAAATATATAAATTTTATATTATTCTTTTTGTTAAAAATTGTTTTCAGTTTTTCTAAATCAGCTTTAGGAACCAAGTAGCCTCAGGCAAAAAGATAGCAAGCCGTTTTGCCACCCCTATATCACCCGACTCGTTTTAAAGCAGAATGCTTTGACATGAACCCGTTTTAACTCTTAACCCGTATTGAGAGGTTATCCCTACCTTGCACGCCCGTTTTACCACATGTAGATCAAATACATCATCATCATCATCATCATCATCATCATCATCATCATCGTACTCAGTATATCCCACCAATAGCAAAGCTATGGTAGGGTCTGAGGAGGGTAAGATGTAGGCAGCCTTACCTCTACCCCATAGGGATAGAGAGGCTGCTTCCGGTGAGACCCCCGGCTCGATAGTAGTTTTGCATCAAGCCTTGGACATAAGGCACATAGCACTCAATCATCGGGACACCGGCTGATCGGTGCATGTACCCTTATCTTTCAGCTATCAACGCCACTACATGATGCCTGATTACCGTCCGTCACTTTTAACGTTATTTTCACGAGATTAGTAAAATAACGTCAAAATTAGTGCAATTTCACTTTTGCCCACCCGAGGGTTCACACATATATACATCATATGTACGCACCGCAAGCAGGGCTAATACATGAAAATAACGTTAAAAGTGACTACATGTAGATCAAATACATGATCACTAATTCAGAGGATGAATTCCTCATCTCAATCCACGTAACTTAAAACAAATTACACATCTATTCATACAATTTGTTCACTTTATACATCCGATGGTGCATAGGGATGAGCTCGGTACGTTACTGGTACCGAAAGCAAATAATCGGTAAAATACCGACATTGTACCAAACTGTACCGTACCATACCGATACCTAAACATCAAAAGGTCAGTATCGAATTGGTACCGAAAGTATTCGGTTTTGGACTTTTATAAAAAGTAACATCAACCCTGTTTCGAAGCATGTAAAATTTATTCATGAGTCAGTCAAGGGCGTCTGACTAACAACTCATACTTACATATACATATACATATACATATACATATACATTACATATCAAAAGTGAGCCTAAAAACCCTCTTATTATTATTCTTCTCTCTCTAAAATCTCTTTGTGTGTGTGAGAGAGAGAGAGAGAGAGAGAGAGATAGAGAGAGAGATTTGTTAATGGCGACATCGAAGCTACAGGCTCTGTGGAATCACCCTGCTGGCCCCAAAACTAGTGAGCTTTTTATTATTATTTTCAATCATGAAATTAGGTTTTCTTGTCAATTTATTATTTTTGGGGGTTTTAGGCTGGATCCATCATCTGACTCAATTAATTAGGTTTTCTGATGCTTTCTGTTGTTGTACTAATTTAACTAATCAGATTATAAGTAATGGAATTGTAAAATTGGAACTAGATTTAGGGGAATTTAATACCAATTTTGCCCTTCTTTTATTACTTTCATTCAGATTATCAATTTTGAAAATTATCTATTGTTAATAATTTTGTTTTGCTGATCTTTTGTATATGTATTATGTGTTAACTGATTAATGTGTTGTTGCAGTTCATTTCTGGGCTCCAACTTTCAAGTGGGGAATCAGCATAGCTAATATTGCTGATTTTGCCAAGCCACCTGAGAAGCTTTCTTACCCGCAACAATTCGGTATCTCTTTGCTTTCCTTCAGTTGCAAATATTATCTTTCTTTCATATCTCATTCCTCTGTTCCCTACAAAAAATTTCCATTTTTGACTTTCAAGTCTAAAGCTTATAACTTTTTATTGGGTGTAAATGAACGGATCCGAGCCTCAGCACACCTAAGCTTCAGCTCGGCTCGTGAGTGGTTTTTCAAGCTCGAGCATGGTTCGGGCTCGCTTATTAAAAAAACTTAGTTTTAGGCTCGGGCTTGTTTAAGCTTGGTTCAGTTCGAGCTTTTGGTGAGCCGATCTCGAGTAGCTCACTAGTGGATTGGCTCGTTTACACCTATACTAATACTAGATTTCAAACTCGGAATTGACTAGAATCTTGTTGGTTGATTGTTACTGCATTAAACTTTATATAAGCATCAAGATCATAACCTATTAGATATAAAAAGATAAGAAATGAAAATTTAGGGCCGTCGTAATGGTCACCTGTTTAGCCACGATAAGACCTGTTTAGCAAAAAAGTGCGCTATGCAATTTTATACTTTTTTAAAAATAATTAAAATTAAGATGCTAGAGTACATCATTTCTTCTTCTTGGTACATAAAACGTATAACTGTCATACTCAAACAACCAAATTCAATTGTTAAACGAGTCATTTTCATGTTTGATAATTGTGTTATGCGCGTCATCTCTAACATGTTAACACGTTAAGACACGAACATACAGCCCTATGAAAACTGATGTCATTTTTTGGATTTAATAAAAAAATAAGTTAAAAGTTTTTAGGAAATCTATGGATTTTTTATTTGTGGAAGGATTGAGTTTTGATCACACAGTCGGTGCGATATTTACCGTTTTGTCGTTTATTTTCCAGCTGTCACCGCCACTGGAATTATTTGGTCTCGTTACAGCATGGTAATCACCCCGGTAAGTCAAATTATCATACTCTAGATGTCTTATATGTACCATCAGAAGTGTTTATTTACCTGTTCTACAAATTATCTAAATTCAAAAACTCAATGCAAAAACTTTTTGATACTATATGGTGTTGTTTAGATCGTTTGTTATTTTTCAGAAGTGTTTTTCTTGATTTTGACTTGTTTGATGTTTGATGACAGAAAAACTGGAACCTTTTTAGTGTAAATGTTGCAATGGCAGGAACCGGATTGTATCAGCTCTCTCGGAAAATCCGGTAAGTCAAACTATGTATTGACTCTAGTCTTTTTTATGGCTAGTTATATTTGTGTTTGTAGATGTGAAATTTAGGAGTAAAAATCTGAAAGGTTGACTATTGAAGCAATGAAAATGGTTGATGGCCGACTTTTTTGCAAAATGTGTGGACTTGTGACCATATGATGTTGAAAGTCATAATGCACGGTGGTGATACTTTTAGCGTTGGTGATAGTAGTTAAGTTGTAAATGTGTCAGTCAGTTGATGGGTTGTAAAAAATGGGTTAAACGGGTCATGAATTGGTTAATGGATCAACCTAATTAACTAAACATGCTAAACAAGTCAATCCGAGTACAACAGGTTTATTAAACGAGTTAGATTTGAAAACAGAAATTGCCTCCCTATAATTATGTTGTGTTTGTCTTTGCAGGCACGATTATTTTAACGAAGAGGAGAGTTCTGCAATAAAGGAATGACGACGACAAAGATGATGAAGTTAAACTAAGTTTCAGTACTTTTGTGACAATAATGTTGATTTGTTCTGTCTTCTGCATTAAACTTGTTCATGTCAAGTTGATGACAAATATAATTTTAAATTTTAATATGTGATTCTATCAATAGCATTTTACAAGATAAATTGTTATTGTTTATATCCTGGTAAGATGCCTTCCCGCTATAGGAGTACTTGGGAGTAGGTTACTTTTTAGCGCCTCTTATCATACGTTTCGACTTAAACCTTAGTTAAAGCATAGGCATACAAGTCATCTAAACGACTTAACTACTTCACAGTTTTGTTTTTTTTTTATATATAAAGTGGCCATGGTTTATCCTTCTTATTTTATTTGTTGCTATGATTCTTTAATTTATTTTTTTTTCCTTTCATCAAGGTGTTAAGATGAATTCTATTCTACTCTAAACCGAGCGTTACAGATTTCCCGCCGCATCAATGCCCCTAGCTTCACCAAAATTACTTCGCAGTTTTGTTTTTTAACAACATTTATTTTGATGTAAATTTTAATCGTTAACATTAACGTATAGGTCTCTTAACTACATAGTTTTGTTTTTTATATGAAGTTGTGCAGTTTATTCTTCTTGTTTTATTTGTTGCGACGTTTTTCTTTTTATCTATGTACCGCCATGAATTTTATTGGGGTACCGAGTGCGAGTAATCGATGCTTAAGCATGATCTTTATAACCATTTCCATTAGTTTTTTTAATTATTATTTCAAGGAAGAGATATTTTAGTAGTTTCCCCGTTGTGGTCCAGTGTTATTGTGGTTTGATATGGCATAAGCTTTCCCAATCATTGCTCTCATCTATCCTATTTTTATACAAGGCTACAAAACAAGCTAATAGTTTGTTTTATTACCAACTAGTAGGGTGACCCGCCGCGATGCGGCAGGGTTTAGATGACGATCAATAAGTGGAGAGCTTTGACGTTGGTTTCTAGGCCCTTTTTTTAAAAAACAAACTGAAGGCATTTCATGATTAGAATTTGGAAAACTGGTCAGTATTTAAGACAAAGTAAACACTTTGTTCGGTTCGCACAACTAACTATATGTATGCAAAGGAAAAAAACATACAACTTTAAAATTATAACTATAAAGTCTAAAGACCAAACACCACCATAGGTTCTTTCCATATCTCTATTGAAGATCACTTCTATTTGACCCCCCTAATTTGGTCCATACGCCTGTCCGCAAAGCAAAAGCCAATTATGATCAAAAGTCAACATTGCCAAAAATGAAGTCAAATTCATGTAAAAAAGCAAAGTTAGTTTCGCGATTTACCATAAATATGTATGTGAAAGAACGCACCTTAAACTTTTTAGTGTCAACCCAGGCTACAACATATGCAAAGAAATTGTGAAGATTTGTCGCCGCTTTGGCTTTTGGTGATGCTTCTCCAAATTCTGTCAATCAAGACTGAAAACAATCCTAATTTCAGTCTATATAGGTAACATACTTAATTTGCTACCTGAATAAAGAAAAGAGAAACCTTATATTGCTAACCTCATATCTTGTACTGGAGCTTAACATCCAATTCTTATACCATAGATCATTTGCAAGACCAAACCTTTAAGATTGACCAAAATCAGTTTCTGCAAGCTATAAAAGACATTTCTAAGATGTTACCAAAAAGATGAAACATGAAGAGCACGTAAATTTTTGAATATTAAGGGTTTGCTGCAAATAATTCTACAACATCTATTTGTATATCAAAGCCCTTTTGAGCACCGCATTACAATAGCCTTTCAAGTTAGTAGTTTGTGATTTCCAGAAAAGTAACACAAATTCATCTCAAACAGAAGCAAATGATACAAAAACGTACCTAAATCAATAAAACATTTTCAAAAATTGGTGTGGACAAAGCCAGCTACAGGAAATCGCAAATGATTAGAGAATTTGACGCTTCCAACAGTGTATTACACTGGTTGTTGCACTAACACCAGCTTCACCAAAATCTGTTGTGTCTGCCTCTTTGAAAAGTGCAGTAGCTCAAATGTTGGCCAAACTGCACAAATTATTATTATTATTATTATCATTGTTTTGTTTATCTGTTGTTTGTTATTAGTTATTAGTTATTGTGTTATTGTTATTGTAAAAAAAAATAATGATAATCAGTTAATTTCTTTATAGATGAGACATTTACATTGTTTCAATGAGGATGGCGGTTAGGAATTGAGTAATGTCGGTTCGAAGCAACTTGATAACACTATTTACTCTGTTTTCTGCTAGTTCTCTCACCTGTAAATAATATCAATGTTCAACAACCATCAGGCAAGGTGGCCGACATGGAAGAGATCAAACACGAAAATGCGAAGTAATTCCATTACTTTTTTTATCGTTCTTATAGGGTCATTTGTGTTCATCTATTTTAAAAAATAAACAAATGTGACCCAAAAAATAAGTTCATATGTTCATGTAACTAAAGCAACGTGCATACTCAATAAGCGTTGACAAATAGAGTACAATTTCATCTTAGGGGCCACAATTCTAACTATTGAAAACAAAAATAGCACAATTAAACATATATCAAACAAATATACGTACCATTAATGATGAAAGAGTAGTAACTGAAGTTTTAGCCAAAATATTCATCCTGCAAGTTTAAAAGTCAAGCATTTGACATATATTAGCTCTCAAAAATGAATACATAGTTCAAACTTCAATTAAGGATAATTGGATAGTTAATTGAAATACATACTTTAAGATGTTGTAGTGACAGTACCTTTAACTACTTTGTTAGATATGAGTAAAAGACAAATGTAGCTTACAAATTCATCTTGTTAACCAAGGCTCAGGTCCGGAGGTACATGGCTGCAACTGCAACACATGTTGCCACGCTAGAAACCTGATCATCATTGTAGAGGTAGGGTACCAAAAAGACCCAAATACCCTTAAGTACCACCCGCGGGTCACAGAGAATCCTCTTATAAGCCCCCCGCGGGACACATGGACCACCCGCATATCACGAATGAGGAGGAATGTCCTCACAACACGCGCGGAAGCATCCTGACATCCTCAAAAGTCATCCGCAGAACGGGATATATGTCCGCCTAAACATCCGGAAGACAATGCCAGTAGGACAGCTATCATCACTCAAATACTCTCTAGAAGAAGATTCATGACTCTTACTTGGGGAATACGTGACTGAACAGCCAATAAATAAAGGACACCTGGCCAGTTTGTTATAACCGTGCACATGGCCAGGGTGCAATCCATCCTATCATTGAGCGACGCGTGTCCAGGTTGTTATACCCATGCACATGGGACGTATAGCTCAACCTATCACAAGAGGACACGCGTCCAGGCAGTTATCAAAGATCTTCTGGAAGAGGACAGCTGGCCCAATCACCTTCCTACATCCTTCGGCTATAAATACCTTGTCAAACGGTATGAGGTATTCATTCACTCACCTACATTCTGACTACACTTAGACTATTTACTTCAGTACTTTCTCCCTTACGAACGTTACTGATTCTCACGCCGGAGGGTGGTTACAGGAAGACCCCCCCCCCCCTCTTGTCCTTCCTGTAACGAGACTCACAGTGTTTGTTTTGCAGGTTCCAGTCATTGGACTTTGGGAAGTTATACTCATATCATAGGTAGTAATTATCGTATCTTACCTTGTGGACTCATTGGATCCAGGACCCATACCCGGGGAGAGGATCCGTGTTACTTCATTGGCGTCATCCGTGTTGGTGTTAGAACTGCATAATTTTGTCTCTGTCGGTTTTTTGGTTCGTTCGATATGATTAAACTTCCTGAAGGGCCGACGGGAACCCCTGCACCTGATTTACGTGTAACTAACACAGAAGCACCTCCGGGTCTCAGTGTTTTTGCACGTATCACAACTCAGGGTGGTCGTGCTCTTGAGCGTATCACTGCTCCGGGATGACGAATCACTGAGGTAACACCTGGGGGTTTTTCCCTAGAAAATGTCACAGCACCAACCGATCCCACCCCCACAAACATGGGACGTGCCTTGGCACCGAAAGGTTCTAATTTGGGTCAAAAACGAATTATGAATGAGACTCGCCGGAAACGGCCAGAATTGGATCTAGAAAATGATTCAGGCGATTCTGACATCGCGAGATTCATCAACGTAATTCTAGATCCATAGAAGCATTAACTCCTGAGGAGTGGCTCCGCGTGCAACAACAAAGTTTGGTGGCTGAATACGAGCGAAGAAAACGTAATGAACGACTTCACGCTCGCCTTTGGATTATGAGGAATCTCCTAGGAGATCTCCCTCCCCTCAACCAATAGTGAGAGGAAGTCAGATTCGTTACAGCCAACAGGCGGAGCCAGAATTTGGCGAATTACCGAGGCTACGCCCTCGTCCTCGCATAGACATGCGGATACCATCCTATTTGGACGAGTTTGATAGTTATGATTCATCTTACCACCCGGGAGATTACAGTATGTATACCGGGGATAGTAGGATGAGCTCACAGGCGAGAAGCAGTCGTCCGCATGACATAGTCCGCCACACCGAGTACCATAGCAATGCTGAACGAGACTTTACCAAGCCATACCGCCCTGCGGCTTTCGCCGAAAAATCAAAATTTATAGCGAGCATTTCCACAGCACCCTTTCCTGTTAATGCTAAAATACCTACATCGGTGGGTAAATACAATGGTATGACTGATCCAAGCGATCATCTTCAGAAATTTGTGGCGGTAGGTGGTGTTAGTGGTTGGACGCTTCCCTATTGGTGTCACATGTTGGCATTGACACTAACAGGGGCAGCAAGAGAGTGGTTTGAAAGTTACCTGATAGTGAAATTTCTAGCTGGGACGATTTGGTGAAAAAATTTTCTCAGCAGTTCAGTCAGCAGAAGAAACATACGCGAGACAAATCAGAAATTTTAGATGTCGTTCGGCGCGATAACGAGTCTATAGAAGATTTTATTACCAGGTTCAACGATGAGAGCCTTAACATCGGTGGAATTAGTAAAGACATGCTTCGGGGCGCCTTCCACAAAAAAAGTCAGATGTGATGATTTAGTCCGCACACTTATTGGCAGAGATGGAATGCCAAAAGAGTGGGACGATCTCATGACTGCGGCAAAGGTGTATGCTAACACTGAGAAAACATTGAGAAGTGGTAACCCGAAGCAAAAATTCAAAGTCGAGTTTCAAACTCCAAGACCTAATAGACAGGCGAAAGGTCCTATCTGGTCGAGACTTCAGCCAAGTACGGATGCATCAAAACCATTTGATGCGCGATCCCTCATAGGCAACAAAAACAAAGGGGGGCCCTCGAACCGAGGTCCCAATAACTGGACTCCTCTTTCAAAGACTCCCACTGAAATTCTCACTACGAAGAATGTGAATTTTAGAAAACCGCAGCCACTGATGAGAAGGTCATTCCTTGACCCAAAAAAGCGTTGTTCGTATCATGATGACACTGGTCATAGACTCATAATACGAATGAATGCAGAACATTAAAAAATGAAATCGAAGCGGCTGTAAAGTCTGGAAAACTTGGACACCTGGTAAAAGGTGGGAAACCTGACAACGGTAAAGCTCCCGCACGAGATATCCAAGGCCCGAGTAAAAAGCAAGTCAGAGATTTAAACGTCCATATGATACAAGGCGGGTACGATACAAGGAAAAAGAGGAAGGAGTCTAATGATGAGAACTGGAAGAATGAGCAAGTGATCTTTCCTCGTATCAAGGGGGGCCCGAATAACAAAAACCCCTTGATCATCACTGCCCAATTCGGACACTACCGTTCCCAATACGTCTTCTTCGACACCGGTAGTACTTTCGACATTATGTATGAACAATAATTTGAACAGCTTGACGAGGAAGATAAGGAAAGATTAAAACCCATCCACGCTCCAGTATCGGGGTTCGGAGGGGAAATAATGCATCCACGAGGTGTAATTTCATTCCCAGTCACCTTAAGTGACGGAATTCACTCTAGGACCGAGGAAGTCGAATTTTTGGTTCTGCCAGCAACATCAAAACATGACATTATTCTTGGACGAGAAGCGATTGGTGACTTTAATGCTCATCCGTCAACAACACACGGTGCAGTAGGAGTTCCAACTTGCACTGGCATAGCAATAATTTATGTTAATCGGCACTGCTTTGCAACCGAGAGCTCAAAACCAAGCAAAATTCCAAAACAAACTGTGAAGACTGAACCAGAGAAATGGGTTTTGAACAAAAAATTTCCTGATCAAACTGTAACAATAGGACCTGCTATTTCCGAGATAGTGCGGACCTTCTTGAAACAGTTATTATCAAAGAATATTGATGTTTTTGCATGGCAACCCGCGGATATGACCGGTGTTCCGAGGAACATTGCGGAACACAAATTAAGGGTAAACCCGTTGTTTACGCCAATTGTTCAGAAACAACGTAAGATGGGTCCGGAACAAACAAAATCAATGAATGAGCAAGTCCAGGACCTCTTACAAGCTGGAATCATCCGCCCAATTCGTTATCAGACCTGGGTTGCTAATCCAGTTATTGTTCCCAAAAGCAATGGGTCATGGCGGATGTGCATTGATTTCAAAGATTTAAATAAAGCATGTCCCAAAGATTTTTATCCCTTACCCGAAATAGATCTCAAGGTTGATGCTGTGGCACCATTCAAATTCAAATGCTTCCTTGATGTCTACAAGGGCTACCATCAGATCCGCATGGCAGCGGGCGATGAGGACAAAACAGCATTTCGCACTAATCATGGCAACTTTTGCAACAAAATGATGCCTTTCGGACTAAAGAATGCTGGAGCCACATATCAACGATTAATGGACATAGCGTTCAAAGATCAAATTGGTTGAAACTTAGAAGTATATATGGACGATCTCATAATCAAAAGTGTTGAGGAAGACCAAATGTTGAGAGATATTGAAGAAACTTTCGAAACTCTGAAGAGCATCAACATGAAGTTGAATCCGGCCAAGTGTTCATTTGGAATGGAAGAGGGAAAGTTTCTGGGAGTAATTGTCACGGATGCGGGCTTCAAAGCTAATCCAGATAAAGTTCAAGCTATAGCCCGCATGCCTTCCCCATCTTCCCTCAAAGAAGTTCAGACATTAAATGGTCGACTGGTTGCCTTGAATCGTTTTTTGGCAAATCATGCAGCTAAGTCCCATCCTTTCATTTCAACTTTAAGAAATTGTCTCAAGAAAGCACAATTTAAGTGGACCGCGGAGGCCGAAAAAGCTTCTTTGGAGGTTAAAAAATGTTTGATGGAACTTCCCACATTAACAGCACCCCACGCGGGAGAACCTTTAACGTTATACCTATCAGCTTCAGACATTGCCATTGGGGCCGTCCTTCTGACCGATCGCAAGAATGTTCAAACACCGATCTACTACGTCAGCAGAACACTATATGACCCAGAAACAAGATATTCCATGCTAGAAAAACTTGTTTTGGCACTGGTCTACGCTGCACGACGCCTCCGCAGGTACTTTCAAGGGCACCCCATCAATGTATTAACTGGATACAAGCTCAAAAACGTTCTCAGCAAGCCAGAATTGTCTGGGCGATTGGCCAAATGGGCCATCGAACTAGGTGAACACGCAATAAAATACAAACCTAGGCCAGCAATCAAAGGGCAAGTGTTGGCGGACTTCGTGACAGAGGTCCCGCATCACAAAGAAAAAGAATGTTTGATTGAGCAACAACCCCAAGCACCCCCGGAATCAGGACAGATTTGGTCCTTATTTACGGATGGAGCTTCAAGCAGTGAGGGATGTAGCGCAGGCCTCAGGCTAGTCAATCCCGAAGGCCATGAGTTTACATATGCCATAAAGTTGGACTTCAAAAGTACCAACAACGAGGCAGAATATGAAGATTTCTTGGCGGGCTTGAGGATAGCTAAAAAGCTTGGGGTTAAGCATTTGGAAGCCCGAGTGGATTCCATGTTGATTGCGAGACAAATCAACGGCACATACGAAGCAAAAAATGATGTCATGGCTTCATATGTGTCACAGGCGAAAGATCTGATGCTCCAATTCTCTTCTTGCAAAGTCATTCATATAAAGAGAAGCGAGAACAAATCAGCAGATGCACTTAGTAAATTGGCTTCAACAAACTTCGAGCATTTTGCCAAGGACATCCGCAAAGAGATATTAGACCGCCCGTCTGTTCCGCAACATCAAGTTTTAGTGATCCAAACTGGAGTGGAATCATGGATGACACCCATTATAGCATATCTGTCATCCGGAGCACTTCCGGAAGGAAAACTGCGGCCCGGAAGATAAAACACAAAGCTTTGAACTACCAAATACTTGATGGTATTTTATACCGACGTTCCTTCCTCGGACCACTACTACGATGTGTGGATGCTGAGGACGCGAACTACTTAATCAGATAGGTTCACGAAGGCATTTGTGGTCTTCACGCTGGCCTGCGTATGGTCGTGGCGAAGTTAATGAATGCCGGATCTTATTGGCCAGGGATGCACTTGGATGCCGTGAACGAAATCAGAAAGTGTAATTCTTGCCAACGACATACCCCTAACACGCTACGACCAAAGAACGAATTAGTTCCAGTCACTTTAGCTTGGTCGTTCCAAAAATAGGCTATTGATATAATGGGACCTTTCCCTGAAGCCCCCGGATGGGTCAAATTCTTAATAGTAGCCATTGACTACTTTACAAAATGGGTGGAGGCCAAACCAGTTGCTTCTATAACGGCGGCAAGTGTTAAAAATTCTTGTGGGAATTTATCATATGCCGTTTTGGCCTCCCTTTAGAGCTCGTTAGTGACAACGGGACACAATTTGCGGACAGTGGGTTATAAGAATGGTTAAAAGAGTTACACATTTCTCATACCTCACCTCTGTAGCTCACCCGCAAGCGAATGGTCAAGTTGAACGAGATAATCGGACCATCAAATAAGGAATCAAGGCCAGACTAGGAACTAAAAGGACGGGTTGGGTCGACGAATTGCCCCATGTGTTATGGGCTTTCCGCACTCAGAAAAATTCCAGTAATTTTGAAACCCCCTTTAGTTTGACTTATGGCACAGAGGCCATGATTCCAGCCGAAATCGGAATCCCATCCGCCAGAGTTCTCATGATCGAAGATAACGATCATGAACTCTGGATGAACCTTAACCTCCTTGAGGAAAGGAGAGAACTAGCATCAATCCGCGAGCATAATTACAAACGACAGTTGCAAAAATATTATAACTCACAGGTTCAAAGATGTGAATTCGATGAGGTAGACTTTGTCTTCCGCAATAATGAAGCTTCTGGGCAAGAGCCTCTGGGCAAGTTGGCCCCAACTTTGGAAGGACCTTATAAAATTCAGAAAGTTTTATCTAAAGGGGCCTACAAGTTGGAAAAATTGGATGGGACTGAGATCCCTAGGTCTTGGAATGGGGCCCAACTGAGAAAATGCTACTTTTATCATGTGAGACTTGTATTATTATGTAACTCTTTATTGGCATACAAAGAAGATCTTACAAAACACTTATATTATGACAAATAAACAAAGTGTACCGGATACAAAATAAAACCTTCTTTACTTACACAAATGGGATTACAAACAAACAAAAAAGGATCAAGTTACAAGAACAGAAAAATTCATGGTGCAGCATCATTATGCTCCGCACCTTTGCCTCCCGCATCATCATCATGTTCGTCATCTTCTTCTTCCTCGTTTTCTTCATCAAGTTCAAGAAGAGTCTTTAGCTACTGGATGCTATCCTCCTTATCAGCAAGCTCGGATATCTGTTTCGTCAAAGAGAACTTCAAAGAATCAAAGTCCTTTGATTTCTGTTTGAGGATGGCAACAGTATCTTGGCCAGCCAAAACATACTCCTCAGGAAGCTTGGAGTTTAATCCAAACTGATAACCTTCTTGAAAGCCTAGTTGGCGACCGGCCTGTTTAGAAGCTTTGAGGAGGATAGCAACACAATTCCCAAGCTCATCACTAGCCCGGACATCAGCAATGACCTGTCAAAATCATCATGCATAAATAACTCTAAACACTTAGATTATTTATGGATAGAATAAAATACATACCTTGGGAATAGCTTCCGCCAATAGCCATTTTTGATCCGCCTTGGCCTGAATAAGCTCCATCTTGTGTTTGGCGCATTCCAGGGCTTGATCACGGTTTCTGACATTAAGATCAGCCAAGCGCTTGTCCTTGGCCGCTGACTCAGCCTGCAAGGTCTCCAGCAACTTGATCTGGTCAGCCATCATCTTGGATTGTTCATCCAGTTGCTTTTGGAGAGTGATCTTGGCTTCCTCGGCAGCAGACCGGGCAACCTTCTCCGCCTCCAGGGCCTGGCCGGTTTCTCTAGCTTCGTTTATAGCTTTAAGGGCTTCTTCTTTAGTATGTGAAGCAAAGGCCACCAGCTCATCCCATTGTTCATTCATCGCCAACCAATCCCTGGTTATTTCATGGGTAATGGAAATAGAGTTCGCCAAATAATAAGAATGGGAGTTTAGCAACTCTTGGCGAACACTAAGGCGACGCCTCTCCTTTTCACCAGGCGGAAGATACTCCCCCAGGAAATCAAAACATGCTTCCACGTCACGGAATGTCGAATCCCGACGTAAGGACCAGTTAGGACGGTGTGGGGTAGGGTCTTCCCCCCCAGTAGGAGGAGAAGTTGGGGAAGCATATGAAAATGTGCTCACACCCCCTTGATCTCTGAAGTGGTGTACATTTTGAGAAGGCGACACTTTAGCGTGAACAGTAGTGTCGGCCTCCTCCTTCTTCAGTGGGGAGTCGTCCGCCACAATAACCGGATCTTTAGCAGTGTTAGGAGGCGGTGGTGGCGGGACGAACAGGAGAATCCTTCAAACCGGAAATACCTTCAGAGAGGTTATCCAGGTTCACTAAAAAACATCAACAAATGAGTTAGAAACATTCTAATTCGCAACAATTAACAAGTGGAAAGATTTAGCTTACCTAACGAAGGATCGTCGGGATCGAGTTGATCCAAATGAGCTCCCAAAGCAGCATGGTTTGTCTTTTTAGATTTCTTCTTCTTTGAGACAACCTTGACTGGATTAACCTTGCGTTTTCCAGCTGCTTTGGAGACGCCCGCCTCACTCGCTCGACGATCACCCTCAGCAGTGACGTCATCAGACGCAGGTCTCTTACCTTCTGCTTCAATTGTAGCATCATCTTGATCCGCCGTTTGGCTAGACGCAGTCCTCTGGCGAGTGAGACCTGCAGATGAGTCCACAGCTCTATTAACATCAGTTGAAAAAGCTTCTTCACAAAGTGATGACTCCTCGCTAGACGAGAAGAGCACAATCACTCCGCTAGAAGTAATATCAGTCATAGGTTTGGGTTTCAAAATGCCTTCACCTTTCTGGATGCAATCTTTAATATACGCCTCACCTTTGGCATACATCGCCTCGGAAACTTTAGGTTCCGGGCGGAAAGCTGTGGGGAATACAAAATTATGACGAGTGCGCTCAAGAAAAGGCGCATCCCTCTTATCGATTGGGCGGCGCACCATCATTCCCCTCGCGATCCAACAAAGTGCTAAAAGCGGAACCTTCACCTACACAAAACAGAAAATAAAGTTAGAAAATACTTAATGGCGAAATAGAGAAAACAACAAACTTACTCTTGTTGGTCTCCTCGTAGTACGGTTTCAGACTTGGAAACGGCCAGAGGCGGCTCATCTTTGCCCACACCATCGCCCCTTCATGAATTGGGCGTAGAGGAGTTGGCGTGGAGATCAGCGTTTTATACCACGCCTGATCCTCGTGACCGCTGGCAAGAACTACGGGCATGGGAGCGTCCGCCTTACGTTTCGTCATCTTGAAAGGAATGACATCCTCATGAATCCAGAAAAACTTTGGCTTCCAGCCATGAAGGCTACGGAGCCACTCCGTGCCTATAATCCTCTTCTCGATGGAGGCAAAACTGTACCATCCATCACGAAGGGTCATTTATAAAAAACGGCAAACATGCCAACAGTCGGTTCTAGGTTACGAGTTTGGCAACAAAATAATAAATGTCGAATCCTCAACATCCCAAAGGGATGGATCTGGGACAGATGAATCCCTTAAGTTGTTAAGACCGATCCGACAAATTTGGTAATCGGAATCCGGAAGTTCCCCGTGATAAAATGGTCCACGTAGACAGCCATTTTATTCGGAGGAGGACTAGTGGCAATAGAACCACTAGCAGGACGTTCCGGTTCCCACTCCGTCGTTAATCCGTAAACATTAACAACGTCATTATAATCTTCTTCTTTAAGGCAGATGACAACGTCGTTGATGGTGGGGGTATTCTTCTTCTCTTTAGCCATTTCAGTTTCAAGAAAATTAAGAAATCTCAGAAAGTTGCAGAAAAGTTTCAAGTATTTGAAAGAAATTATGAAAGTGATAAAGGTTAAATGGAAGTCACAAAGGTTATATTTATACTCATCGCAATTAATGCGACCCATAAAATGACAGAGGATAGAGAAACCGCGGACCGCCAGATGGCTGACACGTCATGCGGGAAATTCAAGATAGTGCAAACAGACTGTCAACGACGTCATACACATCTTGTCAGTTGCCCTCAAGAAATTTCTCTCTCCGTCACGTCAGCATAGTTATCCGAAACTTTCAAACATTTCAAAAAGTTGAGGATTTCAAAGATATCTTCTAAAAGATATTTTCTTTGAATAGCAGAATATCCACACAAGACAAGATTTTTCTCATTAATTATTCAAAAAATAATTACAAAAGGAGAAAGGAAAAATTACAAGTAATAAAAACCTACGAATCTATTCTAAGGGTTTGTGGAAGTTTCGCCTTCCGGAGCCTTTGACGAGGTATCTTCTGAAGAATCGTCCTCAGACTCTTCACCAATATAGATTTTTCAAGAGTTGTAAGCCATCATCTGCGGATGCAAACTCCAGAAGCATTTGCTGAAGTGGGAACACTAGATCATCATTCTTTCACCCGCGTAGCTCGGGCTTGCTTGACGTCAACTCCATGAAGCAGATGATCTTTAAATGTGCGGTTGTTTTGAGCATACTTCATCCCTTCATGAAATCCTATCACACCCCCAAGGGAAGAAGAAGCAGTCATCACATTAGCAAAGCTGTCAGTAAGCTCCTTGCTTCCCTTGATATGGCGGACGACCTACAAGGATAAAAATACAAAAGCCTTCAATATCAAATAATAAGAAATAGACATTGAACATTCAAAGAAGGAAAACTCACAGCATCAATCCCTCGCGTGAGGAACCACTGACGATCCTGTTCCGCCTGCTTAGCTCGCGCCTGAAGCGTTTGGGATTCCGCTACCATATTCTCATGAGCCTGCAGGAGAGAGTCATAAGCAGTCTGAACCTCAAGGGTACTTTTGTCTTTAAGTTCATTTTGCTCTCTTTCCAACTTTAACTCGGCCTCAAGTTCCTGAATTCGAGTACTTTGAAGAGACACTTGATTTTCTAGAGTTGAGTTTGCTTCGTGCGCCCGGGCCAAATCATCTTTTTCCTTTTGAGTTTTTGCGCCGAGCGGCCTCAAGAAGGGAGTTTTGCTTTTCACAAGTTTCCTTCCATCGGCGAACAGCTACAGCGTTACGATCTTACTCGCTCTTGAGGGCATTCTCCGCATCGAACTGTCTCCATTTGGCAGTTTGAGCCACGACACGGTGCTCCTCAGCCTCCTTCTTTGCAGCTACAGCAGCTCGGCGAGCTTCCCCCACCTTCCCGCCTAAAGTGCACCATTCACTTAAAACCTCTTGGCTGCCGGCCAAGGCATTAGCCAGATGATAAGCCACATTTGTGTGAAGATCATGGCGGGAAAGGTCACGTTGATATTCCATCTCAGTGGGTGGCGTGCAATGCTCAACAAAATCCATGCAACTCCCAGGGTGAGAAAACCGAGACCCATTAGTAATACCCCATGGAGGGACAAACAACTCATGTTTGTTACCCAGACCCGTATCCCCGTAATAACGGGAACCCGAAAGTTTAAGGCGAGCTGGGTAGAAAAAAGTTGTTGTGAAGGAGGACGAGGAGGAGATTCCACATTCCTGAACTCTTCTTCGGTAACAGCAGGGTTGTACTGCTGACCACCAACACCACCCCCAGCCTGAAAAAGATATTCAAAACGAGTATCAGTTTCAGACTGGGTATTGGTTTCCTCCGTTGCAATATCAGCCGGCGAAGCCGGCATCCTATCTTCCACGATAGTCTCAGTTGGAGGAAGGGTCGATTGACTTCCCACATTAAGATCACTTGGTGGAGTAGGCTGCTTAATATCAACATCCTCAATTGGAGGAGGAGATGGTGGCTTTTCAAAATGAGGAGTTGGCGTAGGTAGCTTTTCCGATATGTCCTCGCTAAAAAGAAAGGGATCTGCATAACAAAGTTATACTTAGCCAAACACTCATAAAAAGAATACAGTATTTAAAGAGGGACGCATGCCTTCAACGGTATCAATGCGGTCAGAAAGGCTATACTGTGGTTTCTTGGGA